>NC_084806.1:141754-407481 GCF_963583255.1 Pyrus communis
CACATGCTTAACCTACAACCAATCAGTAACAGCATGATGCCTTAGATTACATACTTTCTACAGAGTACAGACAAACAAAAAAGACAAAGATTCAGGATCATGGTATAAAGGGCATCAAATGGAGGTACAAGGCCGCTTAAACAGAAAACCTCAAGCACCTCTTTAATGACCTCAACTTCCAAAACAGACATCTAAGAAGCTGTTCGAATGAAGCATATTCACCAGGATAAGAAAGCATGCATTGAGAATTGTTGACTTCTACCACAGTACCTGTAAATGGTAATCAAATACATCTTCCTTCATACTCTTCCAATTTTCCTAAAGCTTTAACTATTGCATCCTATCCAAACTTATCCAATATAGAAATTTAACAGACCAAAGCTTGTTTTCTGTTTTCTAATATTAATTTTGGATAAGAAAAGAAAACAAAAAGGAAGGACACTGTAAACAAACAAGCCATTAACCTTTCCAAGGTGAAAACTTCCTGAAGTATGTTCATAAGAACAAAATAAGCCTAACTATTTTTTGTAGGTTCTGAACCCTCCATTTAAAGTAGTAATGAAGAAAGAAAGTCATGCATCATACATAATATTGGACCACAAGCAAAATCAAACTTTTTGTTTGACTGGGGAAAATAAATCTATAAAAGGAGAGCATGCATAAATGAATCCAGTAGCCATAACAAGAGGGAACCAACAGTTCTCTGCCAATAACGTCAAAGAAGTAGCTCATGCCTAAGTAGCTCAAGATTGATTTATTTGGTAGCAAAGAAAGAAACAAAACAAACAAGAAAGCAGAGAAGGAAATGGTCATTTGGTGGCAAAGGTTGTTATAATCAAGACAACCCATAAGAACTATACTGAGAGAACTTACCACATGTGGCCATGTCAAAACATTCTCACCCACAATCGTCTCAACAGATGGCTCTTCAAACGCACACTGTTTTGCCAATGGCAACATGGCAGACACTGCAAACAGTCCAATGGAAGAAAATAATTATGACCTCCAAGCAATAAACTTTTATAGAGTATACAAATGGAATGGTATTTAAATAAATGCTGATACTAAGCTCAAGTAAGGATTATCTTTAACATAAGCTTAAAAAAAATGTAAAAAACATAAAGTTTAAGTGAGCTTCTTGATAGTCAATTTTCAATTTCGTGAGAAGGGTCGCACTCCCCCAAAAAACTCCTGCACTGGAGTGTAGGCGTTGCGCCTACAGCAAATTTTACTTTCACATATTTTCAAGAGCTCCTCTTTAGAATGGGTGCCACTACTAACTATGCCCTAGCAACAATCCCATAGATGCTGGTAAATTTTGACTAAGGTTGAAAATACTAATTGAAAAGTGTTAAATGGCATTAAGCATTGTCTTCAACGACCCAATAAATAACCAATTCCGGGCAAGGCATGCACCGTGTGTTATGAGTTCAAATAATCTAATGTGGTACAAATCCAATATAGGGCGATGACAATTGAGATCATGTTATTATATATGATGTATACTCACTGTCAATTCCATAAACATTGCGCCAGAAATCTATGCATTCACTGTATCTATTAGAATGTGTGATAGGTGCCATGTACAACTGCAATCATACAACCTAAAAATCAGCATGACAGAAACAAATTCATTCATCAACAGCTGCTACGTACAAACTTGAGCTTGATAACGCTACATCCCCACCACACAAGTTGATAACACTCAAGTTGGCAACATAAGTAGCTGGCACATAATAAATATGGCATGACAGACAATTCAATGATATGAAGCCAGCACCAGAGTAACAGATTTCAGAATTAAAGATACAGATGTGACAGTAACTGAAAGACAGAAAAACAAAAAGAAACGATACCGTTGCACTTGAAGGAAGTATTAGACCTCCGGGTTTTAGCCAGCGATCTCTTGCTGTGATCACACTTCCCAGCATACTCTACAATAAAAAAACAAAAAAAGCAAGCATGCCAACAAAAGAAATGGATATATCATAAAGCTGCAAACCATAAAATAGCACGAGTATAAGTATTCTGAGGTACAATTCTAAATACAATATTTAACTATACAATCATGAATACAGATATGTTAACAGCTACCTCATACAGAAGCATGTAGCCCATCCATTCTGAAATTATAACATCAACCTCCTCGTCAATATTGACATCCTGCAGAACTATCATTTTTAGCAATAGATATGGTTCGCTTGTAACTTGTATTTCAGATCAATAATTTGGTGCAAGGGAAAAGGAAGCTTATATGATAATACAGAAAAGGTTCTTTGGTTTTTTTCGGGGGATCTAGTGGATGATGGAGCACTAATGCAGTATTGACACGTTTTCACTCTCACACTAACGCACACAAAGACTGGCATATACAAATGCCCGCCTAAACTACTTTGTTTTTATCCAAGAGGAGTAGAGTTGCTGAATGGACACTGTTCTTGGAAAATTTTCCTCTGGACTAGCTTCTGTAAGTGCCGCAATTAGTTACACATACTCACAGGCCACAACCAAAGAACTAAATGCGTCCATCCCATAAGAAACATAGGAATCTCATGCTAGCTTCTTAATTTGTGAGCATAATTGTTATAATAACCAAAAGAAAAGTCAACAACTTGTCTTGGACCTCCTGGTTGTGCAAGCATACCTCAACTCACCCATGTAGTATGATGATGGTTTCGGATAGATTGTTTGCTTTCACAACTTCATTTGCCTGCTTAAAAATGAACAAGATTAATCAAAATTACAAACCCAATCCTAAGCTTCACTTCTAACATATTTCATCTTCATCAGAATGAACTTTTTTTTTCCAGATACATCATGCACAAAAGTTCAAGCTAAAGATACACAAGGGTAATTTTTACTCAGCTACTTCCTGAATCAGAGCTTAAGGGGAATGAGACATTTTACATTCAAGCAAAGACACTGAGAAGAATGAATACAGAATTAAATCACATGCAGATAAAGTAATCAGCATTACTACAAGAACTTACCTGCACTGCAATGTCACTTGCATCAACTGCATATACCTGGCAGGTTGTAACAAAACACACAAGAATATGCAATACAGAATGTAAAATAACACCAGGATGAGACACAACATAGAAGTAACTTAACCAAACTACAAACAATAAAATCAGGGGAAGAATGTCCAATTTTATTCATCAGATATCACACTGAAGAGAACGAGCAAAGATGGCTGCGTCATATTTTGAATCATTAGATGGAAGTAGTGATTTGACACTACATAAACCTGCAGTTAAATAAAATGCAGACCATCCTTCCAAAGAACACTTTTCCCCATGTCACAAGGATAATTATTGCAGCTAAAAACATACAATTTGTTCAATATCTTATATGCAAATTTATAAAATATCACTGAAAAAACAGCTTACACGTTTTGCACCAGCCTGAGCACAAAATATAGAAAGAATGCCTGTGCCACAGCCAACATCCACTACAACCTGCAAGCATCGTTCAATCAAGAATTAAAAATGAGCAATTGACTGCAGAAACAACCTTTCTCCTGCAAACTGAGTAGAGTAGACATGTTCGGGACATGTGAGAATATGATTCCCCAGTATGTTAAGTTCATATGCATAAGATATGTCTTATAAATATTTCAGAGCAGGTATTTACAGTTACAGAAAGAAGTACCAAATAGAAAACACATCATTTCTTAACTACAATTATAGCTGCATTACTTTGCCTGCTATAGAACTCTGGTGCTGCATGATTGCCACCCTATAAGATTCAGTGCGCACACGATCCTGAATGATGACAGATTGCCACGTCAGTCAATAATTTTTATGACAACCCAATTGTAAAAGAAAACCCATAGCAATGTATTTCCACGACAGAGCATAAACGATTACCTTGAAATTTGAAAATACAAAGGGAACCTTAGACAACGCATCATGATGTTATGGCCAAATCATTTACACAGGTTCATATTCTGAAATTCATATTCGCATTCCCAGTTCAGATGGCTTCTTTTAAAAGACGAAAAGCAATACAAGTAACAACAATGGAACATCCCACCAAGCTAATTTCATATCCTCGGCGGCCACCGGAAAATCGAACGGCAGTAAAAACAGAATGACTACCTAAACACTAACACTTGAGACATTTAATCGCAATCGATTCTGAAAAAGCAGATGGAAAACTAGCAAGAAAACAACCACATACGTGCAGGATAATGCACCTTGATCATTTCTTCGTGGATGTCGACGTGCGCGTAAGAGTGTAAATAGGCCATGTCGAAGTCCGTAGAAGGCGCTCCCTGCTCTTGCTACTTATTGGGCTCAGAAACCCTAAGCCCGCCAAAATTACCACCACTGCCGAAGTTGTCTCTGAGCTCACGTGACCTGGCAAGTGTTCCCCGGCGGACTCTATCCCTCTGGCTCATCCCCTGTGGCTGTTGTTGCTGCTGGTTGTGGTAGCCGTTACTGTAAGCCGGGGTCAAGTTCATTGTTTTGGTTTCAACTCGCCTGCTCGCTCGTCGCTTGCTCACTCCCAAAACCCAATCCACGAGAGACAAAGAAAGAAAGGGCCGTTTGACGTTTTGCATTTTGCGCCAAATATAATTTTATTTTTCTTTTTATCTAATTTTACTGAGAGTCTCTGTTCAAACTCGGCAAATTTTTTTATGGACTGTGTTTTTAAAATGATTGAAATTGAAAATATTGGCAATGTTGAATGTAGTATTGAAAACATTGGTAGTGTTATGAATGCCCACATAGATTTTTAATGTTCACACAAAATGATATTGACTTGGGAGATGAAGGAGAATTATACTTTCAAAGATGTGTAATGTAAATTTCAAAATGTTTGTCTGAAGTTGCTTTATAAATATAATCTTGGCTTATGTGTTCATGAGTTGAGCTTATAAACCAAACACGGGTCAAACCCGATATAAGCTCGAGTTGTTTCAAATTGATTTACATCCTCTTCTTATAGAGTGGTGCAACTTTGTAAATTCAATGCATAGATTAGTGTACTTAACCGAAATAACAAGTACAATTTAGTCACATAAAAAAATTGGGAGGGCGGAGTGCGCTTGGTACTGGTACATCACTACATTTATAAGGGCAAGGGCTTAGTTTTAATTAGAAATCGAGGGCATCAAAGCAAACAGCAAACATGTATATATTGCCTTGGAGTTGGAACGTACAAGAGAGAGAGAGAGAGATGAAGAGGGGGAATTACAGGAATACCATGGCGAAGAAAGCAACAGCAGCAGCAGATAAGGATGAAGTTGAAGAGATGCTGCAAGCGGCAGAGGACCATTTGCTCCTGAATCTGTCCGTCGACTCTCATATGTCCCACCGCCGTGTTTCTCTCGACGACGATATCCAACGTCGCTTTCATGCCCTCAAACTCAAAATACCAGTGGAGTTGCTGCCGCCTCCAAGTCCAAATCCAAATCTAATCGGACCAATTCCAATTCCATGCAAGGGGATGAGGAACTAGAGGCAGTCCTCGGCGACGACCTTTCCGCCAGATAAGCCGCTCTCAAGTCTTCATTGCCAACGGCCCCTGCAACGCCCTCCTCCTCCTGTACCACCATCGCCACGTCATCTTACGGCTACGATGACTTGGATGATGAGGAGGATGAAGTTGAAAAGTTGATGCGTTGGGCCAAGGACGCCGCTCGCCTCGACCCTTCTCCACCTTCTGATTCCGATGACGACCAGGACAAGTCTGAATCTGACTCCGACAGCGACGGCAACAATAGGAAGGGGAATCGGATAGGACCCGTTTGTAAATAAATTTTTTGTTTTGTGTTGGTCCGCTGTTTGAATTGAATTGATACATACATATGTATGAATAAATGAAACATGGTTGGTTGGAAATGAAACATACGAATCTGACATTAGTGCATGCGATACGACGTTGTTCTTCTTTGTGAAAGAAAGCAGTAATCGACAAAACCAACAAAGACAATGATGTATGTGAAGTACCAAAGACAAGGAAAAAATAAAAAATAACAATCATAAAAATGTCTTCCTTCACTAGTCTGTCCATTACATTTGCGTTTAATTGTCAAGCAGCTCTATAAAATAAATAAATCCTCCTTCAAAATGGCTCCAGATAACCAACCGAGCCAGCCATGGGATCGCGGGAGCATGCACTATGGAATGTATTTTCATATTTTGGAAGGGCACCAAACATACCCCACCCCACCCCACCCCTCCACCCCCCCCCCCCCCCCCCCCCCCCTCCCCTCCTCCTCCTCCTCCTCTCTCCCCTCTTGTGTTTGGGTTGAATCAGTCTCTTTCATACTCTAGTTCCATCATATCAACAAACAATAACAAAACCAACAAAGATTTTGAACTCTACCGCATCCTGCAACTATAATGTTATTAAAACAATAAGACACGAGAATCACTAATGAGATTAACGGAACTCATCATGGTAATAGTCCTCTTCCTCATCGTCATTGAAAATAGCGCTATAAAATACATATGGATTCTCTATCATCTCTCCCAGCGTTAGTCGCCCGTCTTTATCTGTATCAGCCTGCAGTTCACAAATTTGTCGATTAAGGGCAGCACAAGATATTTACTATCAAACTTCATTTGATGTCTTCAGTGACAGAAGAATGGCAAGCTTGCAAATTAATGCCTACTTGCTAATTGGCTGATAATTCCACCCTCTTATAAGGTAAATTTCTACGAGCATGATGGCAATACGTGACTAGAGAATCCGAATACCAACATATAGAGATCATGCCCAGTCTATAATCTACAAGCAATTTTAAAAGTTGTTCTCCAAATTGCCTCTTCTAGTGCAAGATAAATCAACAGACTTTGACACTTGAAGATGCTCTGATAGAATAAAGAAAGTGATCATCTCTTAACACTGTTATGCATAAATTCACAAACCTTAATTTATTGTTTTGAAATTATTAACTCATCTTATTAGGCAAGGAAAGGAATAGGAAGCCCTTGCTACACAGTGAGAGGAGACTAGGTTCCACAAAAAGAGGGCAACTAGAAAAGAAAATACTTTTCATTGTAAAAATGAATACCTGTGATATAATGTAATCTGCTTGTTGTTTTGCATAGTAATGTTCTGATGGATGTATCTTTCCAATAATAGGGAGTATTTCCTCATCTGACAAATACCTGTGGATATGCAAGATGGAAACAAGTAAAATCATCATGAAAAGGGAAACCCTCTGATAATTACACACAAATAAAAGCAGCTTAAAAGTACCCGTCGCCATCTTTGTCAAGCTGAGCAAACAAATTTCTGGCTGGGGACTCCATCAAATCATCAGACTGATGTGTGGAATTGTGATTTTGTTCATCATAGTTCCTCACCAAATCAAAGAGGCCGTGGAAGAATTCTTTGAAGTTAATCTTTTCATCTTTGTCAGTGTCCCTTTCCCTAAGGAGGCAAAGGAGCATTCAGACAATTAGAGAAGCTAAGCAACCATGTTAGAATGACATCACGCAATGACAAATAAGATGATGTGCAAGGGAAAATGATAAAATACTATAAAATAAAAAATAAAAATAAAAAAGCTGGTAAAAAGGAACCATCCATCTCAACTAGTCAGTCCCTGGTTCCTAACTTCCTACATCAGTAGATGTTTCTTTTTCTCTTTTTGGTTCTGATATCAGATGATTTTAGTCCAGGAGAAACCCAAAATTATAAAAATAGAAGTAAGAGAAACTTCAGTCTGTTGCTTGCAAACTTCCTTGTCATGGTGCCTACCTCTGACCTACAAACTGATATCCTAGAAATAGATATTGCTCATATGGATATGGACAACCAGAATTTCAGAGATGGGAAATCAATACTACCTTACTTCCTCCTTGCACAACCACTTAAGTAGCTTCGGGTTTTTGCTATCAGCTGGGTGTAGAAAGCTAGAAAAGGACGAAGAGAAAAAGCACCAACATCAAGTTAAAGGAGGTATTCGAAAGGATATTATGTACAAGGAAGTTGAGAGACAGGTAGAAGCTCACTCATTGAACTCAGTTATATTAAGAAGACCATCTCCATTCGCATCGGATGCATTAAAATGTTCCTCTTTCCACCAACCCATATCATAGCCAAAGGAGATGTTATCTGGCGCATAGAACATGAATTGAATCAGTGACAAGGAGAATATGAAAACATACAAATATCTAGTTGAAGATGACCTACTCCTAGATAACAATTGACCACCCTGTTTCACCAGATACAACTTTCCTTCTTCCCACCCATATTACCGCCGTTGGAGCATTAGTACTAGGAACTGAACAACATTCCAACACATTACAGAATGGCACACTAGTTTTACATAAATTCAAGCTGTTTCTACCGAAAACCAAAAACCACAAATTCCATATAGCATAGACATGGACTGAATTTCGCTTTTCAGCAGTTAATAAAGCCAATGTAACAGAACAAGATATGAGAAATAACCAAACATATGCAACAACTTGCAAAGACAAAACCTGCATTCTGAACCCAACTGGGGGGCTGATACTCGGCAAAGGAAACAAAGCCGTCACGATTCTTGTCGTGAAGCTCCATATCCCTCTGAGTTCGATGCAAGACTTCCCTCTGAGCCTGGTTCAAGTTCCACTGAGTCAACTCGTCCTCGGTGATGAATCCATCAGCCGGGTCGACATCAACCTTTGGAAACAACAAGAGCAACCTGTTGGTGACGTTGAACCTGTCCTCATTGTTCAAGTAATCCTCAGCGTCCATGAAGTCTTCCCACTCAGGCTGAGACTCGGCGGCGGGTGCGGAGTCGTGGGAGGCGTTGAAGGCATGATCGAAGTGCTGCTGCTCCCATTTACGGTCCTCGCGGCGGCGCTCAATGTCAGCGACGAGGGGGTCAAAGGGGATCGGGTTATGGTGGTGGAGGGGGGGAGCAAAAGTGAAGTTGGAGCGGAGCTTGAGGCGGCGGTGGCGGTGGTTGCTCGGTTTCTTTGGGGAGTGGGAGATGAGCAAGAGGACAAGGACTGCAATTGCTATGTATATGATTACTGAGACGGACGCCCTCACCATTGGAACTCTGACGGTGAAATTGGAACGAATCGCTCACTGTGAGTGCACCACTAGTATTTGGAAATTTGACTGACTAGTATATCATATGGACTAGACCGGGAGGAGAATCAGGAAAGAAGACAAGAATCGGAGAAGAGGAGGATAAGACTGATTCAATATAATTATTTAATCAAATGAATGAATGAACTTGAATGAACTTGCGGATCTGCTCTGCCTCCGCCCGTCTGCCGCCACCCAACCCAGCCTACCATCCCTCCCGCACCTAGTTTTAATTATTATTTTATTTTATTTTATCGACATTAATAAGTTAGAGGTTAAATTAACAATCGATCGAGTTTAAACCAAAATCGTCACGCAACATCTTTCCATTACTTTGTAAAAAGATCACTTGCAATTTTAATTATTAATAAAAGAATTTTAACGAAAAATTCGCAGTATTATTCACTTTAACAAAACTCACGTAACCAAGCCTATGAGTATTTCCTGGTGTTCCTGGTCGATGAAGCCCAAAGCCCAAACCAGACAGATCCAATTCCAACCCAGCGGAATTCCGACTGGGGACCTGGGATCATTATTATTATTTTTTATTTTCTTTAAACAAAAAGAAAAGAAACTAAAAAAATAAGTTTAAGACAAGAAAGGAGGAGGAGAGGAAGTGACGGAGGCTTGGAATGAGAGTGTGAGGATCTAACGGAAACGGGAGTCTAATCGACGCCGTTTGGTTGCAGCGAAAGAAGAAGAGAGAAGAGCGAAGGGAAGGAGGGATGCTGAAATTCTTGAAGGGAGTGGTGGGCGGATCGGGTACTGGACCCAAAGATCTGCCCTACAATATCGGCGATCCTTACCCCTCTGCTTGGGGCTCTTGGACTCACTTCCGAGGCACCTCCAAGGTCTGCTTCTCTCACTCCCCTCTCTCTCTCTCTCTCTATGTGTGTGTGTATATATACAAACAAAATTTCATGATTCCGACGGTGGATGTGGACGAGTCATGACTGGATCTGAGGGAGGGTGATTGTTTATTTGGGACGAAGAAATTCGAATGAAATCTTTTTTTTTCTTCCAATTGTTTGTTGTAAACTGTCCAGGACGATGGGTCTCCGGTGTCCATATTCTCTATATCTGGAAGTAATGCTCAGGATGGCCATTTGGCCGCTGCTCGCAATGGCGTCAAGCGTCTCCGCACTGTGAGTTTCTCTTTCGTTTTGCTCTTCACAATTTCATATGCAAAATTGCAAATGCAGCAGCAATTGTTCATTTCATTTTGCTGATTTGCTTGTCTACTTTCAGGTCAGACACCCAAACATCTTATCATTTCTTCACAGTACTGAGGCTGAAACTGTGGATGCTTCTTCTGCCACCAAGCAAATTATCTATATCGTTACCGAGCCTGTTATGCCCCTCTCTGATAAGATCAAGGAGCTCAATTTACAAGGTATCCAAAGGTATTTCCAAACATAATCTATCCGCTCTTTTTCCCATCTTCTTGTTCAATTTGTTTCACTACGAAAATCTTTTTATTTCTTTACATTATTGCACTTGCAAATCATATAAAATGGATGCTGAAATTGTCGCTAGAATTCACTTCATCATTTTTTTTCCTTGATGTTAGGGATGAGTATTTCGCATGCGGACTGAACCAGATAGCGAAGGCTGTCAGTTTCTTGAATAATGATTGTAAACTTGTAAGTTTTTGTAATTGGTATTACTAGTATTTTGAATGTGGAGTGCACCATATAGCTAATTCTCATATATGATTTTCAGTTGTAGTAATACTGTTTGACTAGCTTTTGGACAATACAGGTTCATGCCAACGTTTGCTTGGCCAGTGTTGTTGTAACTCAAACTTTGGACTGGAAGCTACATGCTTTTGATGTACTATCTGAGTTTGATGGCGGCAATGAGGCTTCTGCCGGACAAATGCTGGTATGCATGTCTTCCCTTGTGATTCATCATTGTAGAGCCTGATTACTTCAACTTATTTCCTTGTTAAATTTTATTGAATTCTCCCCGCTTTTGTTTCTTTAACTATTGTTTTAAAGTTTACCTGCTTCACCGATATGGGAGGGCTTACATTTTTAAACTTTGGTTATATCTTTTTTTCTTGTTTGAATAGCTATGGATGAAATGGTGTTTGTTTCCACTAAGATAATTTCTTGTGGATATTTGTGCTAAAAAATTCTTAGGAATAGTAAGAAGTTCGATATGTTTCTCATTAGTTCTTATCTTCCGTCAGCAATTCGCCTGGCTTGTTGGACCACAATACAAACCCATGGAGTTACTGAAGTCTGATTGGGCTGCAATCAGAAAGTCTCCACCATGGGCTATTGATTCTTGGGGCTTGGGTAAGTCTGCTGCTATCTGTTTCTCAGAACATGATTATTGGTTTGTTAGTTCCACTTGACCTCTTAATGTTGAACTTAATTGATTCTTTCGTGGGGATGTAGAAATGAATTTTAGCCCCTCATAGAAGGTTCATCCTTGTTTTTCTTCATTGTCCCATTGTTTGATGATAAGGTATGGATTGTACTGGAAAGCAAGGCCGAGTTCGGTCCTGTGAATTTTTGTTTATGGATGTATTTTGTGCTTTTGGTGGAGAGAAAAAGTCTAGTGTGGGTTTTTAATGTGTTGCCGAAGGACAATATTTTGGGTTGTTTAGTTGGAAACGATTGGGTTTTTTTGGCAGAAGGTGGAAGGAAGTGGATTGTTGGGAATTTTGTCTCTTTTTATTTTCTTTGGTATATATTGAATTTTGACATATTCCATCTTATTATCTTAACTTGGATTGGAAGGCTGATACATGTTTAGTCAATTAGAGTTTGAAGGCTTTTTGTTTTCTAATTTGCTGATGTTGTACTGCTAATGTTTTCGTGTATTGGCTTTGATTATATTTTCAGTGAATGCTGGTTGATTTATCTTAATATAGTTAATATATTTATAGTAAAATATGTTGAATCATGTGATGTTTGGTTGCTGAACTGCCAGTGGAATACACTAATCTTGAAAATCTAAATTCTTTAATTGAACTGATAGGCTGCCTTATATACGAGCTCTTCTCCGGTCTGAAATTAAGCAAAACAGAGGAACTACGCAACACGGCTTCTATTCCAAGGGTTCGTAGTCTTCTACTGTCAGCATGAGTCAACGATGACCTTATTCTTTTTAGTGATCAACTTAATTTTAACCCCTAAGGTTTGGTAGTGGTTTTCAAATTTTTTTTCTTTTCAGAAGAACAATAAAATTTTATTAAAGCATAACATGAATTATAAAAAAGTGGATAAGAAATCCACCATCTAGCAAAACTAGCTAAGACCTCTCAAGTAGATCTATTTACAAGTAACTAACTGATGCCCAGAAGGCTGCCCATGAGGTTTGAATTTGGCAATTTGCACCCTGAAGTTATAAAATGACGTCAATTTTAAACTTCCGTCAGGAAAACTGTTTGTTTTCCGTTCAATTGGTGATGTGGCACTTTTGGGACCCATTTTTATGCAGACCTGGGGAATAAATATAGTAAACGATTATTTTGAAAGCACAAAAAGGGGTACGCAGTTCCCACATCATCAATTTAATATCATTTGTAAATAAATTACTAAAACGGAAATGTCATGGCCCATTTTGAAAACAACCCCAAACCATAGGGGTAAAATGTGGTTGATCCTTTCAATCTCTCATGAACCACCACCATGTTAACTAAAGATTTTGCAAGTGCCTGACATCTGTTTGTTTCCATGGGCTTAATCTTTTTGAAGATTCATTTTCATTTGCATCTCTCTATTTTCTTGTCTCACAGTCTCTGCTTCCAGATTATCAGCGGCTCTTGAGTTCCACGCCTTCTCGTAGGTTGAATACATCGAAGCTTGTAGAAAATAGTGGTGATCTTTCTTTCTCAACTCAAGTTAATTTCTTTTAATGTTTTTGGGAATTTATAGTCTTGACTCTTGAGAATGTCAGCCTCCTTCATGGTCTGAGGACTGATTGGCATTTATGAAAATATGATCTTTGCTCCTTCTATTGTTTATACCTTGGTGGTTTAACAATCTTATGTCTCATAGTGTTTTTGTTCACGTATATTTCACTAACTGTTGCAACAAATGTATTGGCAGAATATTTTCAAAATAAGCTAGTGGATACAATACATTTCATGGAAATTCTAAATCTGAAAGATAGTGTTGAGAAGGATACCTTCTTCCGCAAGCTTCCAAATTTAGCGGAGCAGCTACCTCGCCAGATTGTGCTGAAAAAGGTGTGTTTTCCGAATTATTATATGATTTTCGACTTCGAAATATATAACAAACCTTTTTGTTATCAAATTATAATCCTACCTTCTGGTTTCTACAGTTGCTTCCTTTATTGGCTTCTGCCCTTGAATTTGGTTCAGCTGCTGCACCTGCTTTGACGGCTTTGTTGAAAATGGGTTCCTGGCTTTCAACCGAAGAATTCAGTGTGAAGGTTACTGTTTCAGTATTCTGCGTTGACCTATATGTCATGAATGTTGTTTACTTAAATTTCTCTTGAATGTGGAAGCTTCATTTATCCTTTGTTAGTTGTTTTTATTTTTACAGTTGTAATCATCTGACTTGGGTTTATGTCTTGCCTATACATTTAGGTGCTGCCAACAATTGTGAAGCTGTTTGCTTCCAATGACCGAGCTATTCGAGTTGGACTTTTGCAACATATTGATCAGTTTGGAGAATCATTATCAGCACAAATTGTTGATGAGCAAGTATGCAGTTAATGATAGTTGGATTTTATTAAAGACTGGTAGATTTAGATTGATTCATTCCTAGTTTGTAGGTTCTAAATTTGCATGTGATGCTTGAAATTAGGTTTACCCCCACGTTGCTACTGGGTTCACTGACACATCTGCTTTTCTCCGGGAACTGACTTTGAAGTCGATGCTTGTTCTAGCTCCTAAGGTTAGTGCACCTAATTTTATGGTTGTATGATTCTTGCTTTGTATAATTTATATTCTCAAAAGCCACTGTTAATATGATTTGAATCTCAAAAACACGGTGCTTAAGTGTTAGTATTTTATATAGTATGGTTTACTCCATACCATTTTAAAGATATAGGTCAGTCTTTGTGTGGAGCCTAGGTTTAGAGGTCATTCTATCCCTTTGAAGTTTCAAATTATGTGATTATTCTCATCTAATCGGTTTGTCTTTCTACTTTGTAGCTTTCTCAACGCACCATTTCAGGGTCCTTGTTGAAGTATCTTTCAAAGTTACAGGTATTAACTTCTGAACTAATAACCTTAACTTAGCCATTGAAATGAATGTTTGCAGTGTTTATTTTCACACACTGTCTCTTCAAGTCAATTATTTTGAGGATTATTTTTGTGAGTGCATGTGTTTAGAACATAGAATATAGCCATTCTCTGACACTACGTTTTTTATTCTTTTAATTTCTTCCTGTTTTGCAGGTTGATGAAGAACCAGCAATTAGAACGAACACCACTATATTACTAGGGAACATTGCATCCCACCTGAATGATGGGGTTAGTGTCATCTATTTGCCACATTTACTGTTTCTAATGTTTTTCTTCTCTTCAGTGATAGAATGGTCCTATTGGTTAATTTCTAATTTTTCAACAGATTTTGGTAAAATATGTGCTTGTCCTAAGATGATTGGGTTCATATTTAAATGCAGACAAGGAAAAGAGTGTTGATTAATGCTTTTACTGCCCGTGCATTACGTGATACTTTCTCACCTGCCCGAGGAGCAGGTACTAGAATTTTCTATTTTTCCATGCCCTTTTTTACTACATTCTTTTTAGAATCATGTTTTAGTTTTTCCTCATATTAAACTTGTCCTTTTCCTCCGTTTCGTACATGTGTCAACGCTTGGATTCTATGATCAATGTGAAAATTGTGGCAGGTATAATGGCTTTGTGTGCTACCAGTTCTTATTATGATATCACTGAGATTGCAACTCGGATTCTCCCAAATGTTGTTATTCTTACCATTGATCCTGATAAGTAAGTATGCTGCAGATGATTTGTACATTATTTCTCTCTCTGGATTTTTTTGAAGCATGCTTTATGTTATTATTGAGGGTGTTTTCATGTTCTATGGCATGCTAACAGTTTGTACATATTGATACCTTATATGTACCTTACAAAATCTTCTCTTGATCTGGGTTGTTTTGAAGTCACATTTAACTACTCTTGAGGTAGGCGTTTGCTGTATTTAAAAAACATTGAAATAACATTTGCTGTTATAACAGAATCTTGTAAGATTCTGTTTCTTGTCACAAAGGTATTTTAAGGTCATCTTCTTATTAATGTTAGTAGTCATAATTATCTTTGGACGTTTCTTCAGTCTTTTGTTCTGAATAACTGTATATTCCTTTTACTTTTTTGAGCAGCAAGTAATAATTTGTCTATATATTGGAATACTAAGGAGATATTTCCTTAAGAAACTTTGCTTTTCCTTCCCTATTGTTAAGCCAATTACACGGTCTAGTCATTGCTTGGGTGAATGCCTGTGTGTTGTGTGATCTAAGTAGACTTTTTAGACAAGTTTACAGCATCACTTGTACAACACTTGGATCTGCGTATGATGCACTCAGAGTGGGATGGGATCAATTGCGCACCGAATATTTGTGTATCACCAAGAATTTTGTCGCTAAATCTTAAGGGGCAATGCTTCAAAAAACAAAAAAAAACAAAAAAAAAAAACAAAAAAAAAAAAAGGAAGGAAAAGCTTGAGGGGGAAAAGAGAAGTTTAGATTGCATTTTGTACTGTCATACTTTATTAATGGAATCCTTGTAACAGGAATTATACCTTTTTTCCCTTTGGTGCAGTGATGTTCGATCAAGGGCATTTCAAGCAGTTGATCAATTTTTACAAATTGTGAAGCAATCCTATGAAAAGGTGTGTTGGAATTACCTTGTGTATATGACGTTTGCAAATTTCTCATGAATTGAGTTATCAATTTTCTGTTCACATGCCACATATGATCCAACATGTGGTGTGTGATGTTGACCTTGCTACAATTTTTGGTGTTCCATCATAATTTCATCACTTGTTATCTTATGCCATCGTCTTGTGTGGTTTTCATGGTGCTTATTTGTATCGGTGAATAAATATTATTTGCAAAGGCAAATACAGTATGTATGATAGCAGAATCTTTAGAGGACAAGGCTCAGAGGAAGTTTCAGAAGCCTGATGCTCCATATCTTCGTATTTGTCAATACCGTGTCATATTGATAATCTGTTAATTTTTGTGCTCTTTTGTGGTCAATGTAGACTGATTCAGGAGATACTGCCGGTGTTGGAATCTCATCACTACCAGGAAATGCTAGTTTACTGGGGTGAGTTGCTTAGGAAACTTTTCAGCATATTATGATTTACAATTAGTTTATGGGGATTGAACCAAATGAAGCTGAATAGAAAGAAAAAGGTTCTTTCTGAGAGCTTAGTCTTAACGTATATTTAAATTATCATGCAGATGGGCAATGAGCTCCTTGACTCTCAAGGGTAAACCTTCTGAACAAGCTCCACTTGCTCCTGTAAATACCAGTGCATCTCTTACTAAAACAACTTCTAACGCAAGCTCAGGTACACATATTGATAACTTGGTTTCTTTAAGTGTGTTTAGCTTGTTGGAGAATCAACAACCATGCTAAGAATGTTGAATGCTGGAGATCCAATAATAAAAAGGGGGGTGTGGGAGGGAGGAGAGGGAATTGTGTGCGGATGTTGGTTTCCATATCTATTTTGTTTCTACCTCCACTACATAAGAGATCGGAACAATTTCTTATTAAAAAAATGGATAGACAGGCCAATGATACTTTTTTGGGTTCCACTTCTTACATTGTTATTATCTTGAAATCCTAGTGGTGGATACTCCAAGCACGGCGCCTGCCCACATAAGTTCGACAACAGATTTTGCCAATCAACGTATACCTGATTCCCCAACATCTACAGATGGCTGGGGAGAACTTGAAAATGGAACCCACGAAGAGAATGAAAGTGACAAGGATGGGTGGGATGATGTTGAACCCCTGGAAGAACCAAAACCATCTCCTGTTCTTGCGAGTATTCAAGCAGCTCAAAAGCGGCCGGTCTCACAAGCTGCTTTGCAGCCTAAACAAGGTAATTGAACTTATGTATCAAAAATGGCATTTTTTTAGCTTCTGCTGTTATGCATTTACATCTGAATGAATGTAAAATATTGCAGAAATGTATAAAAGTTACTGGTTACAATAAAAGAGTAAAAATGCAGTATACTGTTTTGAATTTCGAATGTACCTAAACCGATGATAATTGTCTTGTGGTGGATAAATCATATATCTTGTATTAGAACGAAGTATTTGCTTATTATATTGCATGCCTCCACAATGGCCTACAAAGTGTCAAAATTGGTAGAAGCTTAATATTGCTTTTACGTTTTTTCCTTTTCTAGTTCATTTAAGTTTGTATGCAGTCCGTCTTCGTTAATCGCTCATTCAGTAATATAATTGTGGTGTTAATTAACTGGAAGGTTTTTGTATTAATTTGTAGCAACGAGTTTGAGATCGAAAAACACAGCCAAGGCAATAAAAAATGAAGATGATGATTCATGGGGCTCCATTGCCGCCCCTGCACCAAGAACAGTTTCAAAACCATTGAAGGTGAAAGCAAGTGCAGCAGTTGATGATGATGATCCATGGGCTGCGATTGCCGCTCCCCCACCCTCTACCAAGGCAAAGCCTCTATCAGTAGCCAAAGGCCGAGGAGCGAAACCTGCTGCTCCAAAATTGGGCGCACAGAGGATAAACCGGACGCCTTCGTCGGGGTTGTAATTTACACAAAACAAGGAGAGAAGATTTTGGTGGCTGGTGTTCATGTTATCATTGGTGCCAACTCTTATTAATTGATTTGTAATGATATTCACTTGATTGTTTTGGTTTTACAGCTGCCATTCTGTTTAGGATGGAGGTGCACCTACTACTACTACTAGTTGCAGGGGAAGTTAAACTAAACTGGCTATCAATTTTTGGGCCTGTAAAGTAAATTGGTGACATGTAATTTATCACATTCTTCTTTGTAGTCAAAATGCATAGGGGAAGTTTTCTACCCATATCACATTCATGGCTCTGATTTTTTGACAATTTCTCTATTTTTTTTCCCGTGGGAAATGCTTAACGGCCCACCCCATAACACTTGGCCCAATACGTTGCACATGTATGTAACTGGATAGTGTTTGTTTACCAAAATAAAAAAAAAAAAAAAAAAAAGGTATATATATATGCATCAGATTAGTTCTCTTGGGAAAACCTAAATCTACGTGTATGCGAATTAACATTAATAATAAATGCAGAATTGAACAATTTGTTGTCTAAAATTGACCACAAAGTTGAGGCGGGGGGCCATGCCAGGGCCAAAGATGTCCTCTGCTGTGCTTTATACAGCCGCCGCAATTTATGATTTGCAAAATTGAGAGCAAGGGGCCACATTGGGTGGGTCTCAATTAAAATCATGTGCTTGCTTAACTTTTCAACTTTCAAGTTGTTTTCTTGTGTCTGATATTTTTGGTTTTTGGTAAAACGCCCTGATGTGTCACTTGTTTTTATCCAATCCAATAGAAAAAGTAAATCCTTTATGATACATCAGATCCGACTTGGTTATTGATAGAGTGAATAGATCTGTTATTTCTTTAATTCTCAAAAAAAAGAAAAAAAAAAGGATTTAATTGAGTATCGAGGAGTCAAAGAATTTAAGCCAAATTATCAAACGAAAGTAGATCGGTATTTTTTTCATTCCCGAGGAATTTCAGACTTGGCAACTTGCACAAATTGGGCGGACGGACTAATTTAGAAAAAAAAAAAAAAATTGTATCACTGTAGCATATGCATATCTCACTCTGCGTAAATAGAAAATGAAAAAAGAAACCATACTTTGGGGTTGTATGCGCGACATGTGCAAATTGCCAAAAAAACAACTCGCTAATGAAACGCGTATGGTATTTTACCGTAGTAGTATATGTGCTTGCCGATCTCTCCTACAGGGAAAACAAGATCCAAATCAGATAGAGCAGACAGAGTCACAGGGGGCACGAAAAAAAAAATAGAAAAAAGGAAAGAGCGAAAGTAATATATCATTTTATGCGATGGTGAAGTTGGGAAAAAAGGTAAAGTTGGGTGATTTTTTGCCATCAAAGGAAGCTTAGATTGCGGGATGAGAGATATTTATCCAAAAATTAGAAAGAGGATAAATCTGTAAAATGATATTATTAACAAATTAGGGTAGTAGGGAGTAGGGAGTAGGGAGTAGGGAGTAGGACCCAAAACCAAAAGAAGGAAGAAGTGTGCCTCCGAATCCGATATTAATATAGGATAGGCTGCCTACTTGACTCTTGTGACGGTGTTGATGTTGTGTGCAACAAAACAGGAGTCAGTCTTGACAAGTGCAAGTCTGCAAGTGCAAAGAAATGAGAAGGTTACCAAAAGATTGAAGGAAACTTTGATCACTTTTCCAACGAATAGAGGTGATGCCTATTGCTTTCAATCTCAAAAACCCAATTCCTCCCTCCTCCTTAATCCTTCTTATGTCACTTTTTTGCAATTTATATATATATTATGTTTTGCTCTGCAACTGCAAATGGTTTTGTTTGTTTGTTTGTTTGATGGTGGCGGTTTTACTATGTGCGAGCTGATGCATTAATGGGAATGGGAAATAGGGAATTGTATGTGTGTGAAATTGCAAGTTGAGTTGGAGAGTTGAGATCGTCTGTATGTAAATGTGTATGTTTCAATCAGTTATCAATCCGAGCTGTGGTGTGGTGTGGATGAATGTGTAAAGTAATCAGAGAGTAGTTGTTGGGTGATGGTGGGACCAAGTGGAGTGGACCATCCTGACTCCTGAGTGTGATGGATTCCTCCTCCTGCAGTTGCCTCTCTGGATATTTCGATTCAGGATAATCCATCCACATCATCCATTATTTTATTTATTGCTTTGTAAATTCCAACTCTTTTTCTGGCCTTTTTGACCTTTTGTTTTCTTCTGGTTGATGGTTTTAACTTTTATTTTATTTCTCTTTTGGGTTTATCTAAATTTCTGGTCTTGTTGCCTTCTCTCTCTCTTCCAGTTTGTTTGTTTTTATTAGGCTTCTTCTATTTCTGTCTATGCTGATGTCAACTCCGCAGTAAAATATGCAATCAGAGTAATTTCCCCTTGTATACATTTTTTGGTCAATTTTCACTTTTTGGTAAAATACTGACAAATGCAAACACGCACGCGCACACACACAGAAGGGGAGAAGAGGAGGTGAAGCAAGCTAGGTGTCTCGCGTACTCGAGGGTTGGGTTTTGCTTTCCTAAAAATACAATCTTGCTTTTGAGTTGTGACACTACTGCTTCTCAAAGTTAACTCCTTTGCTTGTTGATTAAACTGCCATAATTTGATAGTTTACTTCAATCCCTCTCCCTCTCCCTGATTAGGTTTTAACAGCATTTTGTTGGTTGCTAGAATCGCTGTTGTGTGCTGATCAATGATTGGAAAAGGATGTACAAGTAGGTGCATTTACTTAACAATGATTGAAAATTTTCATCTTTTTTTGCTTTAGGTGGGTAATTTTGGATGGGATTCTCCTCCTCCATTCGATATATGTAGTTTAGTAGGGCAATGAATTCACAGCGGGTAAGGTTTTTCTTTATTTTTTTGCCGAATTTTGAAATTTTAATTCTTGTCTGAATCTCCCAATTTTGAATTCTGCATATGATTAGGGATTGGGGAATGAGTGAGGATATGGATTATGGTGTTAGTGGGATAAGGAAGCTGTGAAAATTGAGTGTGAAAAGAGTGGGCCTGCGCTGTTAAAACTGTTGATATCCCTATCAGTGGGGGTGGGAATGGGGTGGGGCAGCTGCTCAAAAACTGGGATTTTTTTTCCTTAGAATTCAAAGGCTTGGGGTTTTTCCTTCTCTGTTTGGTTATTTCGTGGTCTCTTTCATATTTCACAGAGTAAAACCCTAATTACCATTCTACTACTAAATTTACTAAATTTATGTTTGTACTTAGTGATATTTCCTTTTTTATAACTGCCATTTGTTGCATCTTTGATATTATGGTTTTCAGAGGTTTTTCATGCTCTAACTGAAGTTTGTTGCCTTTTTGTTCATCAATAGGTCAGCAATTCAGAAGACTCCAATTCTTGAATTGTGGAGCTAATCGCCGCTGAAATCTTCAGTTACCTCTGTGGTCTTAAGCATCCTTTTCCCATAATTTAGCCCGCAAGAAGTTGTTAGCTATATGTTGTAACCAACTATTGAAATAATTTAGATCCAATTCCCAAGAACAATTCTAGATACTTGATAATCCCAGACCTGGTGTAGCATAAATTGCCAAGCAGGTTGCTAAATTACTCTCCTCTTCTTCCAGTGTGAAATATTTGGATAGTGGAGTCAAACAAAGATTACACAGATGACTGTGGAGGAAGCAGGCTGTAGCTCCTTGTGGACTCGAGAGCAGGATAAGGCATTTGAGAATGCCCTCGCAATTTATCCTGAGGATTCTTCAGATCGGTGGGAGAAAATTGCAGCTGATGTACAAGGGAAAACCCTAGAGGAGATTAAACATCATTATGACCTCTTACTTGAGGATATATCCCAGATCGAAGCTGGTGTTGTGCCTCTGCCTTGCTACAATTCTTCTTCAGAGGGTTCAACTAGCCACGCCAGTGATGAAGGAACCAATAAGAAAGGGGGACATTCTGGAAACTATAGCAATGAATCTAATCATGGAAGTAAGGCTTCAAGGGCAGATCAGGAACGCCGAAAGGGAATTGCTTGGACAGAGGATGAACACAGGTTAGTATATTATGGTTGAGTTTAATGATTTTCTTGCCCTTATTATAGGTGACATTTGTTGGAGTATCTAAATAAAGCTAAAGATTGGTTATTCTTAGCAAATTTTTACCAGGAGTTTTGTCCCTGGTGCAACTTTAAGATCTTAAGTTTGTTTGTCCAACAATAAGTTGTATGAAGTTGCTTTAGGCCCTAAAGCTTAGGATGATGATAGTTGGTTAAGCTATTAACTATATCGAGCTTTACCTTTTGAAGAACTTCCATATCCAGAATATTCCTTTTACGTTGTTTCTATTAAGTATCAAGCTCATGGCCCTTGGGTTATACTTTTGTACAATATTGTTGAACTATAATGGAATAAGTAAAGAAAACATGGTATTTTCGTATTTAAACACATTCCTAATATGGCAGTTGGTTGCTCCTCATTCAACTTTTCTATATTGATGCACGATTTGGTTAGGCTTCGTTTGAATTTTTCTTTTATTTTTGTATGAAAGACTTGTTAAGGCTATATGGATATATTTGTCACTGGGGTTGCCCTCGTAGACTATTAGTTAAATCTGAAAACGTGAAAATTTGGATAAGAAAGAAAACGGCATTGTAGGAGAAACTATCGAAGTATAGCACAACCTTTAGGATAGTTTGTCTGAAATGAGAGCCTTTTGGTTATGTATCTAGGTTCCTTAATTGTAATTTTTCTGTGGGATTTGGTGTTTACGCATGGAACACCCTATCCTGATATAATGATTTTGGTATATGCCTTACCTCAGCTTTTGGCATACTGCACTACTGCATTGGGCTAAGAAACCTTTGGTTCTCAATTTGGCACTGGTAAGAAGTAACTGGGAACTGCCACACCTGCTTTACTCAAATTGTGATTAGCTGGTAATTGTTTTAGTAGGAATATATGTGATCTGTAGATTTAGATTTGAACAGTATTTTTGTAAGGCAGATTTGAACAGTAACTGTTATCATGAAAACTGGTTTGTTTATGGAAGAATAGAACTAAGGTATGTAGCTATGCACATAACTGTTTTATAGGAAAGTGGATCAAAATGGCGAGACATGAAATAGCTCTGTCCTGTCACCATGAAAGAACTAGTAAGGCCCCCCAGTCAACAATCCCATGGTGAAAACTTCTTTCTAGAGAGTCGAGACTCTGCTTTTAGATATAGAACCAGGCTGTATGAAATTGTGAGGGAAATTCCTGCTATATTACTGTTAAGGGGTGCCAACTGAAAGTATGCGGAAGTGTTTCTAATAATCTGCATATAGTACTTATAGAGTTGGCATTTCATCTGAGAAAGATGGAAAGGATTGTGGGAACTCCAAAACGTGAGGTTTTTAAGAAAACATGAAACATCTGTAACAAAAAATTTAAGACCAATTTTGTTCATAGTCATTTCTTATATTTACAAAAGATACCAGCTGATCACGTTATCAGACTTGTGGCTTGATAGTACAGTGTTTGGTATGCATTAAGTTCTTGTATACCAGCTGCCATTTATCTCTCTTTAAATGAATCTGTCCAACAGTGTATGCTTGAATTATATGTACATCATATTCCTTTTCTTGTATGTTTGATGGATTTTCTTTTCTTAATTCTTTGAGTAGGCGTTTTGGCAGTATCCATCCTGTGTCGTCACCTGGGTTCTTAGTCTAGGTTAAATATCGCCGACTTACTAGTTTTTTGGTGAGAGCTTTTTGCAATTTTGTGAGCCTCCAACGCAGAGAATCTCAAACTGATTCCAAATCCCAAAACCATATTGTCCCTATGGAGTTCCATTTCTTTTATATAGTTCTAAGTTGTCTGTGTTTAGAAGTTTGGTGGCTGTTGAATTCATTGCTTACAAGGTTTTTATGGTCCTTTAACACGTCCTAGGTACTGTTTTCTTAGACCAACCTTGCAATGTCTCCTGACTCTGCTTTTGTGAGATTTCAAAATAATGCCCATTGCTTATGGTTTTTTCTTTCTGTTTTTGTACCATGACAGGCTATTTCTTCTTGGTTTGGAAAAATATGGGAAAGGCGATTGGCGAAGTATATCCCGGAACTTTGTGGTAACAAGAACCCCTACGCAAGTGGCAAGCCATGCACAAAAGTACTTCATACGCTTGAATTCAATGAACAAGGACAGGAGGCGATCAAGCATTCATGACATAACCAGTGTCAACAATGGAGAAATTTCGGCAGCTCAAGGGCCAATCACTGGTCAAGCAAATGGTGCTGCAGTAGGTTCCTCGGGTAAGTCCACCAAACAATCTCCTGCTGGGGCCCCAGGTGTTGGAATGTACGGCAGTGCACCGAGTATAGGGCAACCAATTGGAGGACCCCTTGTCTCAGCTGTTGGCACACCTGTGAATCTCCCTGCTCCCCCGCACATGGCATATGGTGTGAGCGCCCCAGTACCTGGAGTTGTTCCTGGTGCACCAATGAACATGGTTCCAATGACATATCCAATGCCTCACAGTTCGCATAGGTAGTGTGATATCGAGCAGCAGCAGCTTCAGGAATCAGAATCATGTGGTGTACAAAGAGGAGAGAGACCGTTTAGATTGTGTTGTTGGTTGGGTTAAATTAGGATGATATAGCTGCGAGGCTGAATGTTTTAGTTATTAGCAAAGCACAAGTTGAAGTGGTCGTTGAATGGTTCGTCCTTGCTTGTCCATACTTGTTGGAATAAGCCATTTATTTGATGGGGGGAAGAATGAGATGAATCTCTGTACAGGCAAATTCTGAAAGAGATGTAGCAAAGCAATGCTCTTTTATTTATCGGCAATTGGGCAGCTTCAAGTGTAGTAGTCAGTCGGTCAGTCGGTCATAAACATTTGATGATGGAAATAGTTAGTTAGCATTCTAGGCAGCAACCCTTTTTAAATGTTAGCATTGTCTTTGTTATAAAAACTTGTTTATTTAATGTCTTCTTTTTACTGTGTTCAAGATCGTCCTGCCCGCGCCAGATATGGCTACGTGAATAAACCAACAGGATTCTCTCCTCATCCTTTGGGTGAGAATTTTAGAGATTCGTAAATTATATTCGTTCATCGTACATCGTGTGGTTAATTTTTATCAGATATTGTTTGTATTTAATTTTAAATAAAAATATTTAAAATGATTTCTGATCACACGATATACGATGAACGGATATGATTCACATATCTTCATAATCCTCACAAAGAGGATCCGGCGAGAATCCGGATTCATAAATAAATTAGTGATGGTGATTGCCCAAAGTTTGTGAAATGGGAGTCAGATAATCTCCAAAAGAGGTAGCAATTGGATAGTAAAATTAGATTTGTTATGCCATTTAGGAAAAAAGTATTTCTCACATGCTCACATGCTCACATGCGGTACCGCGTGCAAAAAGGTTAATATAAATAAGTGCAAGTGGAGAGTAGAATGGACATGTGGGGAAAGAGAAGGGGAGGTGATGTGTGTTTGACGTGTGCATCCCCTTTTTTCTTTGTTATGATGGATTTAGATCACAAGTACAAAAGGTCGAGTAACCACTTGTCCCTAGGCCACACGGACACTGTTTTGCTTACGGGGGATGGATTGGACCATTGCTTAGCTAGCACACGGTTCTCTCTTTTATTTTATTTAATTTATTTTTGCTGGGAATTGACCAATGAATTAGAAAGCTTCGGTTCAAAGATTAAAAAAAATAATAATAAAAAAATAAATAAAAAATAAAAAAAGGGTGTCTTTGAATTAGATTAAAAGGAAAGGAAATGTCAAATTGGCCATGGTGGTGATGACGATTCATCAAAGTCCGTCCAGATAAGCACTTGCTCAGCTATACAGTTGTAGTTGTCATGTTGATGGAGATGCGATTTGTGATACTACACGATCAGCAGAGTCCGAGTGACATGACATTGTATATCTCTTTTAACCAATGTCAAACGCTTGACTAAATATGGAATATGTGCAACGTGTATGGTCCTCTTGCTTCTCTTATCCAACTGCCGCCAGCCACCTTCTTCTTGCAACTGCAATTTTTGTGAGTTCCCTTGGGTTTGGGATGAAAATAACACGCATACACGTTGAGGAAATTGGGTTTGAGAGGTAGTTTTGATGAATCTGGTATGAGCAAATTGTTTTGACAAACTGATCTAGTCAATGCATTTGCATAAATAGTTTGATGTAATCTCTAATAGATGAGGACAAAGTGATAAATTATTCTCCAACATCTATCACTAATAGCAGAATCACACACCTTAGAAAGAGACAACTTGTCCCTTAGTCTTGGTCTTATACCATGTGATTTGGCTCATGTACATATTTGGTGACCAAGAGTCTAATGCTTTTTTCCTTCTTTTTCGTCATCTTATCTTAATTAGTAGTATTAGTAGTAGGTAGGTAGTGTATTTGTATATTAGAAGAGGAAAGGAGAGGAGAGGAAAGGAAATCAGGGTGTGGGGGTGGCAAATGGCAATGGCATTGGCATTAGAAAGCTAAAGGTCCAGCTCAAAAGGTCTCATTGACACATCTGAATTCCTCTTCCTCCTCATACAGTTGGTTACAATATTATATTAATATCATATTTGAGCAAAGTTAAATAACTAAAAACGACGGCAAATGCATCGGGCATGGATGATAGATGCGTGTTAATCTATGCTTGTTTTTATTCTTTAGTCTTTCTCACTCTCTGTCTTCCTTTTCCTGCTTGTTGTAATGCTTGTGCTGATTTGGAAATATAGCAAAATATACAACAACTCAGACAAACAAGGTGGACCAGACAACAAACAATCTTACTTCTTTCAAGTTTTTTGGAATCGTATGCACAACATACATACATACATACATACATATATATAATTAATCTTATTGCTAAAATGTCTTTTTCTTAAAGCAAACAACCGATCGAAGATAACATGCCAATGCCATTATCTTTAAAAAATGAAGAGATGATTTATATCTTTAAAAAAGATTCGGTCGACTCTCTGCGTGCGTGTAGTCGTGCCTTTGTTCTCACTGACGAGCCATACATGACTATGCAACCAAAAGTTAAAGATTCATTCACCCCCACCCCCAGGGCCCGAGCCCCACCCACCTATTACTATTTTCCACCCCGTTATATATATAACATAATATAATGCTCACACAACCACAAGAATCACCAATTAAGTCTCCATCCATCTCCTCATAGGCAGGCTCATCAATTGTTCTTCTTATTCTAATTGACTTACAATTAATCCTAGCTAGATAGTTACTCATTATCATCAAATATGAAGGCCTCACTTCAAGGACAAATTATAGGAATTCCAATCAACTCCGCAGCTGCGTACGCGTTTAAGAGTGCAGATCATGGTGCTGCTATCCAATATCATCATAATATTCCAGCACCGGCTCCTAGTGATGCTACTGAACCTTCAAAGCTTATCAGACAAAGCAGACTGTATTCAGTGCTTAACAGGATGAACAAGCTTACCAACAAGGCTGACAGTTTTGCCCATGGAGTCAAAGAACATGGTGAGCAGCGCGGACGACTTCTGATTCAATTTCACTAAATAACTTTATTGCACCTCGCTGTTTGTACTAATTGAGAAATCAAGAGAAGTTGAGTCACATAATTATTAACTTAATTATTATTTGATTCAACTGTGCAGTGAGACTAGGGCCCAAGATCACAGAGACAGTGAAGGGGAAGCTGAGGCTGGGGGCTAAGATTGTAAAAGCAGGAGGGACGTTAGAGGTGTTCAAGCACGCATTCAGCGTTAAGGCAGGAGAGAAGCTGCTCAAGGCATCCCAGTGTTATCTGTCGACCACGGCGGGTCCTATGGCAGGCCTCCTCTTCATCTCGACCGACAAGATTGCGTTTTGCAGCGAGAGATCGATCAAACTTCCATCGTCAAATTCAGACGGACAACAGCTGGTCAGCAGAGTCCACTACAAGGTGGTGATCCCAGTGAAGAAGATCAAGGCGGTCAACCAGAGCGAGAACACGAAGAAGCCGTCGCAAAAGTACGTAGAAATAGTTACTGCGGATGATTTTGACTTCTGGTTTATGGGGTTCTTGAATTACCAGAAAACTTTGAAATATCTCCAGCAGGCTATTAATATTCCATCTCAAGCTTAACTAATTACGTACACGTTATCAAGTTGTAATTAGTTATGCAAATTAAGCTAGGAGAGGAGGAGGAGGAGGAGGAGGAGCTCAAGACCGTTAGTTAACCATGTATAAATATTGTTCTCTTTCTTTCTTTCTGATTAATGAGAAAATTCTCTTTTCTTTGAAAACCACGTGGCCTCTTTCGTATAGACAAAAATCGAAATCAAAATCAAAATCCTCTTTAATTATATTTTGTTATTGATTTACTTTTAATTAATAAAATATGGAATTTGAGTGATTTTCTAGACCGGGCTAGTATTTTAAATTGACTTTTCAATTTACCAGCTTTAAAATTTGATAACAAGTACGTACATGTAATATAGTAGTAGGGTAAATCTCAATTTACTACTCTTAAGTTATGCGATTTTTAATATTTAGTACATGAAGTTTTTTTCATCCCAGAATCATATATAAAGTGTTAATTTTAGAACAATCTTATACATTCGTTAGTCTGGCTGTTAAGTCTCTCTGATGATGTGATGCTCATATGGACAATGATGAGTGAGCATCAAATGTCAATAAAGGTCCCACGTAGATATTAAAATTTAAAAAATATATATTAAACATTAAGAGAGAAAAAAAAAAACGTTCTTTCTCAAACCCCTGACCACACCACCCCCGGGCCCCCGCCCCGGGGTGGAATTTGAGTGATTTTCTAGACTGGGCTAGTATTTTAAATTGACTTTTCAATTTACCAGCTTTAAAATTTGATAACAAGTACGTACATGGAATATAATAGTAGGGTAAATCTCAGTTTACTATTCTTAAGTTTTGCGATTTTTAATATTTAGTACATGAAGTTTTTTTCATCCCAGAATCATACCTAAAGTGTTAATTTTGGGATAGTCTCATACACTTGTTTGTCTAATTGTTAAGTCTCTCGTTAACCGATGATGTGACGTCCATATAGACACTGACTGAGCACCACATGTAAATAAAGGTCCCACGTAGATATTAAAAATTAAAAATAAATAAACATTAAACATTAAGAATTACAAAAAAAAATTAAAAAAAATGTTCTTCCTCAAACCCCTGACGCCCCCTCCCTCTCCTCTGCACATCCATCCTTCCCCCTCCCTCTTCGACTCCACCTACTCAACCCTCATCCTCTTCGACGGCCCCGTGAGCTCGAAGGAGCGGTGATCAACTGTGTGCGGTGATACTCTTAGATCTCGGGGTGGAGATCTCAAAGCTATGGGGGCGACGATACTCCCAGATCTCGGGGCGGAGATTTTGATTCAGCTATGCGCAGTGATCAGAATCGCCTTCTCCTTGGTCCAGTGGATGTACGTTTCGCAGGTTAAGCTCTCCCTAAGAGACCCGAGTCGTCCTCGAAACTCAACAGGAGGCCCAAGTCGCCATTGCCGAGCGGGAAGTACTTCTTTGTGTGCTGCTTGGGAACTGGAGTTAGTCTGATTCGTTGGGGTCAACGGCGTCGTGGTGGTTGAGGTTGAAATTGAGGGTGGCGGTGGGGGACATGGGGAAGACGAAGGGGTTCTGTGCTCTTTTTTGTTTTTTTACACTTTTATTTAATTAATTATTTTAATATTTTTGAATTTTTAATATCCACGTTTGACCTTTATTGACACGTGGCGCCCAATCATTGTCCATATGTGCACCATGTCATCAATTAACGGGAGACTTAATAGCAAGACTAACGGATGCATAAGACTGTTCAAAAATTAACACTTTAGGTTTGACTCTGGGATAAAAAAAACTTCATATACTAAATGTTGAAAACCATGAAATTTGAGGGTAGTAAACTAAGATTTACCTCTTAGGGCTGGTTTGGTATTGCTGTGCTTTGAAAAAAAGCTAATTCTGCTGTGCTGTGAGAATAAGCAGCTGTGAAATAAAGCAGCAGAGTGTTTGGTAAACTTTTTTGTAAAAGTGCTTTTGAAAAAAAAAAAAAGCAGTATTAGAGTATTTGGTAAACTTTTATGTAAAACAGATGTGAAAAAAGCCGGTTTTTCAAAGCTAGGTTTTGCAGCTTCTTGTTTTTGGCTTTTTTTCATCCAAAACTGTGAAAAAAAGCTGAAGCTGAGTGTTTACCAAACACAAAAACAGCTCCCAGCTTTTTTTGATAGCAGCTTTTTTCAGAATCACCTCAGTACCAAACCAGGTCTTAATCCTATCTCACACATCTAGCGAAGCATTCTTATCTTCACTACACTCATTTTTCGCATGTGTCCAACATTTTGTAAAGCATCGCTGATCTTATTATCGTTTTATAAAATTTTCTCTTAAATTTTAATGGTATATGACGATCGCAAAACACTCCCAATGATTATTTCACTTCATACTCAATATTTACATACTAAAATTAAAAATACTCACAAGTTTAAACTTAACTAAACACACTCACTTTTTCATTTAGGAATTTTAAACTAAACAAACTCACTTTTTCATTTAGGAATTTATTCATCCCTTTACCGTTGCTGAAATAGCCATGCCTAAAACCCCAACAACACTCATCGAATAGAGAATAGCTTTAGTACGAGGGATTAACCATGTTTCGATCATAATTTTGTCTCCTTGTTTTGGCGGTTGTTCCACGTCCAAGTCTTCCATGCACATTGACATATGGCTAATCTGATTGTATATTTGTCTGTAACATGTGATGTCAACAACGTTCGACAGAAAAATGAGTGGTCTAAAACCCTCTTGCATCCAACAACCTCTACACCAATCAATTAATCAGATATGCTGTGTAAACACACGACTAAAAACATTACATCAATCAATGCGACTGTTTGCAACAAGTAAGCACGCAGTCCTCCAGAAACTGGGTTTGCTCACAACTGTACAGTTTCGGGTCTTTTCTGAAATGATCAACATGAGGCGTCGACACAGAGTTGCAAGCCCTTACCTCATGTCCAGCCCTCCTTTGCTCCTTTATAAATGATTCCACCGACCCGGCAGGAATCACCCTGTCTGCAGAGCTGTAGATATACAATTGCGGACAACTTGGTTGTCGCGCTGACAATAGGCTCAACACATCAGAAAGCCTCCTGCAATACCAACAATAAGATCCATATAATACTACTTTTCATACAAGGAGAGAAAAACTCTTGCCAATACTAATTTCACATATTGCTTGCTTCTACAAATGTTCTTCTAGGATTATAAAACACAGGTGAGGTGAATGAATTCAAGTATAAGGGGAAATGTGTAGCATGGGAAGGTGCAACAAGATTCACAACCACCTCGGATAATTCTACAAAAATAAAAGGGCGAGGATGAAGAAAATAGACAACCTGTTCACTGTAGGAAGCTTCAAAACCACCCCAAAGAACTTCTCCAAAACAACTAGCAAAGCTGCTTCAGTTACTGCAGGTTTGGGTGCCACTACTCCAATATTGCTGCCAACCAAAGCATCCATCCCTGACTCATTTGAGTCTATGGTTCCTTTTGCCGCTACACTACGCTTTTTCAGAAAGGCTGCAGAAAAACCAGAAGCCCAGACCTGCACAAGGTCAATAATTAGATAACATACTCATCCAAACACTAATCATCTAAGATTGTAAGGAAAAAACCAGGAACCCAGAAAAACTCAAAAAACAGATAATTTGCACAACAAACCCAAACAGCTCTTGACGAGCCACACAGGAAACTCAGCAAACCAATACGTGTTTTGGATATTCCTACAACATTTGGGCATTGTGGTACAAATATATTGTGCCAACTGCAGTATTGTTATTGGTCAAATTCATACGAGCATGATCCATATTCTAAAAATGACATCAACAAGCTATCTCTGGTACAAAATGGAGTATATGTAGATAACTTTTTTACTTTAAAATATGATAAGTAGGATAACTTCTGCTCTTTCCCAGTTACAGAACTGCAACTATCGTTTACCTGTGGGTCAGGTGCTGCAACAGGTGCAGAATCTACAACACAAGCCCATTAGAGAAGGATCGTGCTTCTGGAACTGCTCCAAAATTACCCCATACCTGTAAGATGCAGCAAACCAAGAAATGGTTACACAAGAGAACGGGGAAATTGCACATGGAGTTTATATAAGAGAAAGAAGATAAGTGGGGAGTGGACTCACGTTAACCATCCAGTATTGCTAAAAGTATGGAAAACCAGGTTCTTTCCATGTTCCTCTTATAACCAATCAGCCAAATGGCTCACAAGCGAGTCGATGTGCTCTTCAACTTTCCCGCCAGGTTGGTATTTGAGAATGTCAGACATGGGCAAAGTAAATGTAATAGTATGATATCCCCTTAAAGTCTACCACTCGGCATACTTGTTGAGATGTTTTTGCTTTGCTCCCAACCATCCCAGCAAAATCACCACAGTCCCGAACTTTGCCGTTGAGCAAATGGAACCGCCTCAAACATCTATGGCAGTTGGTTCAGGTAAATGCCATGTGTAGGAGACCACAGATGGGGAAGTAGATGATATATCATGGTTATAAGCTAGCTTTTGTGCTTTAACCAAGTCTGAGGACTGATACAGATTAAGAAGAAGAGGTGAAGATGCAACCGATGCATATAGCAGCTTGGGAACAAAATTGCAGTCCGTGTTAGGAATTGGGAAGTTAATGTTAGGCACACATACTCGAATTCTAGCGATAAAGGACAAGTTTGCGAGCTTAGAAACCGAAATATGTGAAACCCAGGATGAGTTCCAATGTAGCAAGGAGGTGTTGTGTGATAAACGCGAGGTAGAACAGGCGTCGTTGGATCTGTGAGACGGCAACTTATCAGAGATGTCAGCAGAATCTGAGGCAACAGCAACGGCAGCAGCCGCAACGAGAGGTCTTTGAACCATTCCAGACGAGGAAGCCATATTGTTGGTAAGGGCGCCCAAAATATGTCATGCCAATATCAAGCAAGCCCCATTCAACATATGACAAGGAAATGACAAGCAAGCCAAGCAACCAAATTTCCCAGAAAGCCAACAATTTCAAGCACGAGAATTACCTGCAGATAAAATGAATGAATGGGATATATAAACCACCAGTCAGACTAATGAAGCACCAACAAATTGGAATAAGGAATCGGGATTGTATCAAATTGGAATAAGGATTTCAAACGAGGAAAGAAATAATAAAAAATTGGAATCATAATTTATAAGCGCATGAAAAACACGCAAGAATTAGGATTTAATAGTGGGTGGTCGATTGTCGAAAGAAATATTCTTACCGCGTTGCTTGGACTCGTCTTGTAAGTTTGTAACAAAAACAAAATCGGGCTGTCAATGTCGTTTGACAGACAGCCCGATAATCACCAGCAAGCGCACCCGACACCGACCGACCGATAGCAATTTCCTCCTTGGCCGATCCTTTCTTTCTGATGTTTGTTTTTGTTGTTTCAAAGCATAGAAAATAAAAATCCACGCTGGCGGTTAAAACAGAAGATCCAGTAGAACAATGCCACGGGTCTTTTAATTAAGAATTTTAACGAAAAAGTTTCGGTAATGTTTATTTTAACGAAAAATCACATTTTTATACTAAAAAATCAATCCTGATAATATTCACTTTATCCTTTGTTTTGCCTTTATCGTTAAAACTTAAAATTTTTAAACCCTTTTCATTAATTTTCTTTTTATAATTTCTATATAATTTTAGAAAAAAAGAAAAGAAAAGAAAAATCAGAGATGATGATAGGCTGATGGGGTAAGGGTGCGGGACATTGAACGGCATGAGGCAATGTAGGACCCCCGACCGCGAGCTCATTGGCAATTGGGCAGAACAAAGAAAAAGACCGTTTTGCCCTCCCCTTTCTTGTTTTTAAGAAATTTTCCTATATCTAAATGCGATGATTTAGAAATTTAATGTTTTTAGAATTCAATTTAATTCGACAAGAAAATAAATATTGTGAGAATGAAATCAAGGTAGAGAAGGGGAAGACCTGACTGAAGAAATCAAATCAAATCAAGGAAGAGAATGAGGTGGGGAATGGCGATCGGCGATTCCCCTCCTCTTCCCCTCATCTCTAAAACTAAAAATTTCAATTTTTTTTTTCACAAAAAATGTGAGTTATAACCTACTTTTCCAATCAATTTGAGAAATTTTACAAGAATTATTATAAGTGAAAATTTGACATTCTCGTCGCATTATATGTTTTCTTAAATTTAATTTTAGTAAATTTTGAACATTTTCAACACATAAAAATATATTTGGGAGGGGCGCGCCATACTAAATTATACTTATTTTTCTATTTTTTTACTTTGAAAGTCAATAAAAAATGGTTTCGGATCCTAATATATGGTAGAATCACATTCATAAGTCTTGCAACATTTTCCTTAACTTCCAAACAAAATATTTCCTAAAACTAAAAATTTCAATTTTTTCACAAAAACTATGAGTCCCACGTTTTCTAATCGATTTGGGAATTTTTACAAAAATCATTATAAATCAATATTATAGTCCTTTTCGTCACATCGTATGTTTCTTAAAATTAACTTTAGCACATTCTAAACATTTTCAACACATAAAAATATATTCGGATGAGGGACTCTATTATATATATTTTTTTAAATTTAAAAATTAATAAAAATTGTTTCGGGACTTATAGACGGTAGAATCACAATCAAAAGTCTTGCAACATTTTCCTTAACTTCCACGCAAAATATTTCCTAAAACTAAAAATTTCAAAATTTTCACAAAAAGTGTGATTATAACCCACTTTTCCAATCGATTTGGGAAATTAAAAGAATCATTATAAGTGAAAATTTGAGTCATTCTCATCACATCATATGTTTCTGAAATTTAATTTGAGTACATTTGAACATTTTCGACATATAAAAATCTATTCATTAGGGGGCGCTATATTAAATTATATTAATATTTTTTTTTAACTTTAAAAATCAATACTAATGGTTTCGGACCCTAATATATGGTAGAATCACATTCGTAAGTCTTGCAACATTTTCCTTAACTTCCACACAAAATATTTTCTAAAACAAAAAATTTTAATATTGTCACAAAAACTGTGAGTTATAACCCACGTGTTCCAATCGATTAGGGAATTTTTTGTAGGAATCATTATAAGTGAAAAATTTAGTCATTTTCATCGCATCATATGTTTCTTAAAATTAATTTTAGGACATTCAGGACATTTTTTCACCTACAAATATATTCGGTAGAGGGGGCGCTCTATTAAATTATATTTATTATTTTTTAACTTTTAAAATAAATAAAAAATAGTTTTAGAGCCTTATAGATGGTAGCATCACATTCATAAGTCTTGCAACATTTTCCTTCACCTCCACGCAAAATATTCCTAAAACTTAAAATTTCAAATTTTTTTTCACAAAAACAATGAGTTATAAATCAATATTCGAGTCTTTTTTGTCGCATCCTGTGTTTCTTAAAATTAATTTTAGGACATTCTGAACATTTTTGACACATACAAATATATTCGAGAAGGGGGTGCTCTATTAAACGGTATTTATATTTTAATTTTTAAAATCAATAAAAAATAGTTTCATAGCCTTATAGATAGTTGAATCAGATTTATAAATCTTGCACCATTTTCCTTCACTTCCACGCAAAATATTCCTATAACTAATTTCAATTTTTTCACAAAAACTATGAGTTATAATCCACATTTCGATTTGAGATTTTTTACAAGAATCATTATAAATCAATATTTGAGTCCTTTTCGTTAGATCATATGTTTCTTAAAATTAATTTTAGAACATTCTGAACATTTTCGACACGTACAAATATATTCGAGAAGGGGGTGCTCTATTAAATTATATTTATTTTCAATTTTTTAACTTTAAAAATAAGTAAAAAATAGTTTCAGACTCTAATAGATGGTAAAACCACATTCATAAGTCTTACAACATTTCCCTTAACTTCCATGCAAATATTTCCTATAACTATAAATTTCAAAATTTTCACAAAAACTGTGAGTTATAACCTACGTTTTCCAATAGATTTGGGAATTTTTACTAGAATCATCATAAGTGAAAATTTGAGTCCTTCTCGTCACATCATATGTGACATCCCACGTCGCCCAGGGGAGTGATCCTTAAATGTATATTCCCATCTTTACCTAGCACGAGGCCTTTTGGGAGCTCACTGGCTTCGAGTTCCGTCAGAACTCCGAAGTTAAGCGAGAAGAGGGCTAGAGCAATCCCATGATGGGTGACCCACTGGGAAGTTGCTCATGAGTTCCCAAAAACAAAACCGTGAGGGAATGGTAAGCCCAAAGCGGACAATATCGTGCTACGGTGGTGGAGCCGGCCCGAGAAGTGATCTGCCGCGGGCCAGGATGTGACATCATATGTTTCCTAAATTTAATTTTAGTACACTATGGACATTTTTGACACATAAAAATATATTCGGAAAGGGGCGCTTTATTAGTTTATATTTTTTTAACTTTAAAAATAAATAAAAAATAGTTTTGGGACCTAGTATATAGTAGAATCGCAATCAAAAGTCTTGCAATATTTTTCTTAACTTCCACGCAAAATATTTCCTAAAACCAAAAATTCAATTTTTTCACAGAAACTGTGAGTTATAACCCATATTTTCCAATAGATTTGAGAATTTTTAACATAATCATTATAAGTGAAAATTCTAGCCCTTCTCTTTGCATCATATGTTTCTTAAAATTAATTTTAGTACATTTTGAATATTTTTAACACATAAACATATATTCGGGAGGGGAATTAATTTTTTTTTTTAATTTAACTTTGAAAATCAATAAAAATTAGTTTAGGACCCTGATATATGGTCGAATCACATTCAAAAGTCTTGCAACATTTTCCTTAACATCCACGCAAAATATTTCCTAAAACTAAATTTTTTTTTCTTCACAAAAACAGGGAGTTATAACCCACATTTTCCAATCGATTTGAGAATTTTTGCAAGAGTCATTATAAGTGAAAATTCACGTCCTTCTCATCGCATCATATGTTTCCTAAAATTAATTTTAGGACATTTTAAACATTTTTGACACATAAAAATATATTTTGAGGGGGTGCTCTATTAGTTTATATTTATTTTTTAATTTTTTTAACTTTAAAAATCAATACAAAATAGTTTCGGAACCTAATATGTGGTAGAATCACATTCAAAAGTCTTGCACGTTTTAACTTAAGTGTCTAAGTGTCTTTTTAGATGGGGGACTCTATTATATATTTTTTTAATTGAAAAATCAATAAAAATTGTTTCGGGACTTATAGCCGGTAGGATCACAATCAAAAGTTTCACATCCCCGCCCGGGGGGGACCACATCCCGGGTCCGCTCCACCACCGAAGCACGATATTGTCCGCTTTGGGCCCCGACCACGCCCTCACGGTTTTGTTTCTGGGAACTCACACGAGAACTTCCCGATGGGTCACCCATCCTGGGAATGCTCTCGCGCGCTACTCGCTTAACTTCGGAGTTCCGATGGAACTCGAAGCCAGTGAGCTCCCAAAAGGCCTCGTGCTAGGTAGGGATGGGAATATACATATAAGGATCACTCCCCTGGGTGATGTGAGATGTCACAAAAAGTCTTGCAACAACTTCCTTAACTTCCATGCAAAATATTTCCTATAACTAAAAATTTCAAATTTTTCACAAAAAGTGTGAGTTATAACCCACTTTCCAATAGATTTAGGAATTTTTACAAGAATCATCACAAGTGAAAATTTGAGTCATTCTCGTCACATCATATGTTTCCTAAATTTAATTTTAGTATATTATGGACATTTTCGACACATAAAAATATATTCGAAAAGGGGTGCTTTATTAGTTTTTATATATACATTTTTTTAACATTAAAAATCAATAAAAAATAGTTTCGGGACATAGTAGATAGTAGAATCGCAATCAAAAGTATTGCAATATTTTCCTTAACTTCCATGCAAAATATTTCCTAAAACTAAAATTTCAATTTTTTCACATAAATTGTGAGTTATAACCCACATTTTCCAATCGATTTGAGAATTTTTTAAAAAATCACTATAAGTGAAAATTCGGGTCCTTCTCTTTGCATCATATGTTTCTTAAAATTAATTTTAGTACATTCTGAACATTTTCAACACATAAACATATATTCGGGAGGGGGCACTATATTGAATTATATATATATATTTTTTATTTTTTAACTTTGAAAATCAATAAAAATAGTTTCGAACCCTGATATATGGTTGAATCACATTCATAAGTCTTGCATCATTTTCCTTAACTTCCATGCAAAATATTTCCTAAAACTAAAAATTTCTTCTTTTTTTTTTTTTCACAAAAACAGGGAGTTAAAAGTTATAACCCACATTTTCCAATCGATTTGGGAATTTTTACAAGAGTCATTATAAGTGAAAATTCACGTCCTTCTCGTCACATCATATATTTCCTAAAATTAATTTTAGGACATTTTTAACATTCTTGACACATAAAAATATATTTTTAAGGGGGGGGGGGGGGCGCTCTATTAGTTTATATTTATTTTTTATTTTTTTAACTTTATAGTTTCGGGACTTAATAGGTGGTAGAATCACATTCAAAAGTCTTGCAACTTTTTCCTTAACTTCCACACAAAATATTTCCAAAAACTGAGTTCCAATCAATTTGGGAATTTTTACTAGAATCATTATAAATCAAATTTCGAGTTTTTCTCGTCAATTTTATGTTTCTTAAAATTACTTTTAGTATATTTTGAACATTTTCGATACATAAAAATATATTCAAGCATGGGCGCTCTATTAAATTATATTCATTTTTCAATTTTTTAACTTTAAAAATCAATAAAAATAGTTTTGGATCTTGATAGATGGTAGAATCACATTTATAAGTATTGGACATTTTCCTTAACTTCCACACAAAATATTTTCTAAAGCAAAAAAATTCAATTTTTTTCACAAACATTGTGAGCCCACGTTCTCCAATAGATTTTGAATTTTTTTTCGAAGAATCATTCTAAGTGAAAATTTGAGTCATTTTTGTCCCATCATATGTTTCGTAAAATTAATTTTAGGACATTCAGAATATTTTCGACACATACAAATATATTTGTTTTGTTTTTGGGGGGGGGGGGGGGGTCTATCAACCTATATTTATTTTTTCTATTTTTTAACTTTTAAAATCAATAAAAAAATAGTTTTGGAGCCTTATTGATGGTAGAATCACATTCATAAATCATGCAACGTTTTCCTTCACTTCCATGCAAAATATTTCCTATAACTCACGTTTTTCAATCGATTTGAGAAGTTTTACAAGGGTCATTATACGTGAAAATTCGAGTCCTTCTAGTCCCATAATATGTTTCCTAAAATTAATTTTAGGACATTCTTAACATTGTCGACACAAAAAAATTATTTTGGAACAGGGGGCGCTCTATTAGTTTATATTTAATTTTAAATTTTAAATTTTTAGTTTTTAAATTTTAAATTTTTTAGCTTTAAAATCAATAAAAAGTAGTTTTGGGACCTAAATGATGGTAGAATCACAATCAAAAGTCTTGCAACATTTTCCTTAACTTCCACGAAAAATATTTCTTAAAACTAAAAATTTCAATTTTTTCATAAAAATTGTGAGTTGTAACCCATGTTTTCCAATATATTTGGGAGTTTTTACAAGAATCATTATAAGTGAAAATTCGAGTCCTTCTTGTCGAATTGTATGTTTCTTAAAATTAATTTTACTACATTCAAAACACATAAAAATATATTCGGGTGGGGGTGCTCTATTAAATTATATTTATTTTTCTATTTTTTGACTTTAAGAATCATTAAAAAATAGTTTCGGACCCTGATATATGGTAGAATCACAAAAAGTGAGTTATAACCCATGTTTTCGAATCAATTTGGAAATTTTTACAAGAATCATTGTAAGCGAAAATTCGAGTCCTTCTCGTTGCATCATATGTTACTTAAAATTAATTTGAATCTTCAAAAGTCTTGCAATATTTCCCCTAACTCCCACGCAAAATATTTTCTAAAACTAAAAATCTCAATTTTTTTTTTCTTTTCACAAAAGCTGTGAGTTATAACCCACATTTCCCAATTGATTTTGAGAATTTGTATGAGAATCATTATAAGCCAAAATTCGAGTCATTCTCGTTGCATCACATGTACACCCATCATCAATGAATCCATCATGATGTAGCACAACCAGAAATGTAAAACCTTTCTCTACCCAATCCTCAACCTCGAGCCCCATACCTTAACGTAAAAATGATACATTGTAAAGCTGCACATATATCCCCGTATTATTCTCTCTCTCATCATGTGTTTGCCATTCACTCTTTTTCGGACAAGGATGAAATATTTCAGCCAACTTCTTTTAAAAGAGACGAAATGAAAATCAAATCATTTAAACATACTCAAGATTGCGAATCACCAAATTCAATACGTAAGAGCCTCAAGTCCTGTGTACCAACTCTATTACATACGCCTACGTCTACCTCATCATCCATTTCTATATGGACGTACCCCGTGTCAACCACCACCCTGCAGGATGATGCTAGGTCATCATCCTCCCCACTACAAAGATAACACTTCTCGTATAGACCCTCCTTTGGAGCCAGATTTAACAAACCAGACTTTGGAACTGACAACTTGTGTTTGCTGCCAGCAAATCCTTCCTGGTCCTTTGCAGTACTCATTATCAGACGATGCTGCCGACCCAACAGTTGTGAGACATACTTCATATCTCCCACAGCAAGGGCACGGCGAACGCGAGTAGAGGAGACTTGTCCTCTGTCTTTCAAATCACTCGACTGTATATTTATGGAGTATTCGTTCTTGTCCATAACAGAATTTATGATATATGCCTCAATGCCATACTCTTCACACAACCTCACCAGCTCTGTCGCATCACCCGCAGCTTTGTATCCAAATCGGTAGTTTTCACCTGCCACAATCAGTCATTGCAAAATCCATTTCAAACTTCAAAATATATGATCAAGGGTGTGTTTTTGACTCATACCAAGAAACATAATGGATTTCGTTAAATTAACTTACCTGCGACAACCCCACGCACTCCAAGCTCTTTCACTAATTTCTCAACAAATTGCCTTGGTGTTAGACGTCGAACACTTGAAAATTCAATCTGAAACTCTGCAGGTGCCATGTCACGACAGTACGGGGCCCAAGAGGAAAGAACCCGTTTGCGATCACATTTCGCAACTATGGGAGCTCTGTTCAATTGGTTTTTTTACAAGAATATAATTAGGTTCATTTAAAAAAGCTTGAATTTCTATTTGAAACTATAACCACCCGAACAAGGAAATTGAGTTCCAATGTGCAGCTCATATCACAACAACAAACGACAATACCTTGGTTCCCAACCCAGTACTTCAGCCATTCCAACAAATGACAAAAGGAACGGAGGTCCGACTTTGGATGCTTGAATCGCAAGTTCTCGATGACCAATGTGAAGGGCATCAAATTTTCCCAGTGCGACTATTCCTCCTGGGAATGATAACAAAAGAGAACTAAGTTGTGTATCTTAAGATTAATACAGACAGTGCACCAAAGAAGTTAATATATAAAGAACAAACGGAAAGCCTTGTGCAGGAGGATACTCGGTGATATGCAGCAAACAACCAAAGGTACAGGTTCAGAACCTGTGAGGGAAGACCCAATAAAGGAACTTGGAAGTTTTCTTAATCTATAAACTATAAACTATACGTTTTCAATGTCAGTATAGGAAATTAGCTTTTCCAATTTTGTGGACGGTTTCTTTCCCCTCGTTTTCTCAGAAGTTGTTTAATTGACTTCAGACGTGGTTGTCTTAGAAGGTTTGTTCTCCTCTTGAAAATCGGTATCTCTAAAGCAGCTAGCTCACCAGATACACTAAAAGACGTGTCACAGTGTAGAAGAATCACAAATCGCAATATACCGCATTGGTGCTTGAAGAAGCAGCTGAAAGGAATTCTGGCACATAAGATGCTAACAAAATTCTTATGGATATTAAAGAATTATATATTGCATACAAATGCCAAACTAAGGAACAAGCTTGTATATATAACGTGATAAGAAAATGTTGGTGAGAAAGCGAAAAAGGGAGAGTAGAGGTGGGATGAAACCTGCGACAGAGGACAATCCTTCGGAGGGAAGCTCGCGTTCATCTTCTCGTTGGCTAAAGTAATCAACATTGAAACCATCATAAGAAAAATTGAATCAATTCACTCATGTTAATTCCTGCATTGTAATTCTAAACCAAAATGAATGATGACAATATAAGATTTTAACATACGATCAAGTTGTAGCAGGAAAACGATAAGGCAATCAAATGGAAAATAAAGGAATAAGACAAATTCAATCACAAGTAAAATGAGAGCTGAATTGCATAATTGAATGGATTTATAACTAAACCCAAAGGAGAAATAAAACAAACGGGAAAGGGAAGGGACAAGTAGTTGAGGAGAGTGGAGTACCTAAAACAATGGGAGAGGGCGGTAATGTTGGAGGAGGACAACTTAGAACAAGGAAGGATGGAGGAAAAAGGAAACCCCCTTGTGTGAGTCTGTGTGTGAGAGTGAGCGTGAGAGTGAGGGAGGGCAGACGACAAGGATAGGGGTTTGAGAGGTGGAGGGCAGGGGCAACGGCGGCGGTGGGCGATTCTGGTGTTGTAAGACCCTAAGCCCAAGACAAAGACAAAGCCGAAGCCTAGCTGCGGGGGGTGGAGGTTGAGGTGGAGCCGGTTGACGTTGGAGTCTCGAAGTCGAGTAGAAAGACGAGAGCAGCCACCACCACCACTCAACATTATTTGCCGACGCAAGCCTCACAACTCAACCCACACGCAAAACAAGCCTCCTCTGTCTTTGTTACTTGCGTTGGGCTGTCCGGATTCAGATCGTCTCCGGATCTGTGTCTCAGGATCCTGCGGACCAAGTCATCTTGGCCGTTTGATTAAAATCCTGCGGTCTAATTGAATTTATTTCCTCCCCTCTTCTGAATTCGCTGGTTAATTTTCTTGGGACGAAAACGTGGCGTTTGTTGGTAAGGAAGTGGAGCAAGACGCAAGGAAGGAGACTTACTTTGTCGACCTGTACGTTGTAATCAAAATTTTGGACTATTTCTTTGGTTTTAGCAGCCAGCCATGGCATCTCCTTCCCTGCTCTTTTCGGGAGGAGACTTTCCTACACCCTGGAATGCTACTGTGATATTCAAACCAATGAAACAAAGTAATGTGTTAAATTCCCCACATAACATTGTACCATTGGTCCAATGGTATCCCAGAGTGCAAGGAACTCTCTCTCTCTCTCTCTCTCTCTCTCTCTCTCTATTGCCTTTAAATAGTCTGCCATATAAAGTTCCTATAAGAATAACAACATTCCATACATTGTGGCAATGTCAAAGATTGAATTCATTCGTTCGTTCGTTCGTTAATGTAGAAAATCGAACCTGCACTATAAATAAGAAAACATATACATACTCGTAACATACATATTGGAGTAACTAGCAGCTCAGCCCAGCCCTACAAATTAACTAAGCACCAAATCCCTTGCAACAGCAAAACCTTTGTCACAGTTTCCATGCAGCAACCCATTCCTCGCCGATAAAAAAGAAGGGGGTTTACCATAAACAACACAGCTAACCCAACACCAACAGAATAATTCTATTACTTAATTAATCCTCGAGCTGTTCCGCCTTCCCCACCACTTCTTTTTCACCCTGTCAGCACTGCCTCCCTCTTCATTTCCAATCTTATGCAAAATCACCTTTGTCTCCCTTAGTCTTGCCCCGTAATCCTTCTTCCAAGCCTCAAACATCTGCTTCAACCTTCTTAGCTCTCGGTCTGGATTCAGACTCGCTTCCACTTGACCAGACTTTACCTCCACCAAGAACTTGGCATCGTCGCCAAAAACTTGACTCCTCTGATCGAACTCTTCAGTTAACCGGCTTATGACGCTCAAACCTGCACTCATTGGTCTCACCCCATTGCTATCTTGGCCTCTATGGTTACTTCCTGTATCCCAACTGTACTCACGGTCATCACTTGCATTCACTGATGCATCAGAATTTCTCTCGGAATCATCAATGGCTAAGCTCTTCTTTGCAATTGAGAGGCTGGATTGTAGGGATCTCATTTGTTTCTGCCATACTTCTTCCATGGATTTCATTTTCTGCTCATATTCCGACCAACGGCTCTCATACTGTTGGAGACGTTGGTGGAGGATGTCATTCTCCTCTTCCTTCTCTCGCAGGCCAGCTTCAGCCTTAAGAACGCGGCGCTGTAATTCAGCAAGGAAAGATGCCTTTACCAGCACATCATCTGACTCGTTAGCCTGTTTGAGATTCTAACAGTTAATTATTCCAATAAACAAATGGTGGATTCCGTGCCATCAAACAGAAAATATAGTACGAATTGGTGATAGTGCTTGCACAAACAACACAAATTCTCAAACAACATTTATGGCACTCACACCACACAGCAGTAATTGAACCTGATGAAAGCTATTATGAGGCTCATTACCGGACAGCGTGCAAATAAAATCCATATAAGATGGGCAATACCAAAAATTTGAAAGATACAAACATTATAATGTAGGTGCAAAGGCCATAATGAGGTAATGAGAAGCTAGAATAGACAGAAGTGTATAGGACTACCTTCGTGCTTCCGGGCTTCAACAATCCTATACTTCCTGAGCATCTTCTGACCAACCAGCCACGAAGAACTGCAAAGATAGCTTAAACTTAGACAAAATTATCAAATATATAGATGTTGCGTAGTATGGACTGCTTAACCTTTAACATGTTGACAAAGTCTGCACAAGTTCAACAGGATTGAAGAACCAAGCTAATATACCTGATTGTATCACGATTGATGCATCATAAATGTTGTTGAATTTCTTCCTTGCAAACCTGCTTTTCACCTGCTTTTGTATGACAACAGCAGCTCTATGCCTCTCTAGTAATATTGAGTACTCCTTCCTGGTTTTCTGTCCCCTGATAACTGCATTAAGTAAATTACAATAAATACCCAAATGCTTCTTGACAAAATTTGATATAGTTCACCAAAATAAACAATGAGCAGGTTAATACATGACTGGAGAGTGGTGATTCCTCTCCTCAGCTCCTTGAGGTAACACCGAGCTTGGTGTCCTCTAAAGCAGCTTTGAACACGTAAAATACCATGGAGTGTACGGTTTCTGGTGTCCTCAAGCACCCCAATCTGCATCAAATTTCCACCACTTTGATCTCAGTAAAGATTAACATGTATGAAAGATGTTCCCAACAGCTGACACAACCAATGATTTTAGTCAGGATTTTAGATTGGTCAAATCTTGTATATAGATTTAAACACATCAAAATGTATAACAGTGGACAACATTGAAATATATGCATTAAAAGTGTTGGAACCTAGGCATGATGAAAGCATAGCCATACATTAGTCTTATCTCTACCCAGATGCACTAGTTTGACTGTCCCAAACAGGTAGCATAATCATTTTCCTTTCCTCAAACGCAATACATCAATTTACCTGTCCAGTTCGGAAAAATAACTTTGTATAGCCCACTTGATACATCTCTGGTAATATGTTGAACTGATGAAGAATAGCAACTGAAACACTAAGTGGATCCTGCGATGCAACATTCTCCAGCAGAAGAAAACCATATCTGATGCAAGGTTCAACAATGACAAAGCAAACAAAAATGATAAGATACTCGAGACAGGTATAAGGTATTTGAAAGACGAAACAGAAGTAAAGATATATTGTGTTGCCTTCTTGCAAACTTCTGGTGTGACATTCTGGTAGGAAAGCCAGATCTTGATATTCGAACCACTTCTAGAACTCCACAACATCTCAGCTGCTGCAGTACAAGTCCTTGCTCATATAGTCCAGGGGATTGAAGATTGTTGGGCTTGATACAACGTATGAAATGTGGAGTGGTGTTTTCTAGACGTTTCATCAATAGGAACAATTGACTCTAAATACCAACACAAATAAGTTAATTGAAAGAATACAGTTAGCAGATAGTTACTTCTGTATCTTATCACGATTATAATCTTTGTTAAATTCAAAGTCATGTTCTTAAAAACAGGAAAGCAGCATACCTTAAATTTTGTTGCAACACTCAGCTTCTGGGAGTCTACTCCACCACCTACTTTATACAAGGGACCAACTAAAGGCTTCTCAGGTCGATTAAGCATACTAGATGCAAATATCTGAGGAAGGTGGCATGAGCATGAGGAAAGAAGCTGAATAGAATCTAAATGCAGCAAGTCCCTGTTCTTTTCCAAAAATCCTGTTGTGTCATATGAAACCTGAGTGGAGGAGCAAGTCGAACAATCAACAGTCAGGCCAGCAAGAAAAAGTTAAAATAGAAAGCTTTTACTTTATTCTTTTTTCAGTACTATGAGATAATGCATAGAAGAATTGTTAGCACCCGAGCCTTGATTCGGAGTTAAAGGGGTGGGTTGGGCTTCGAAATGTACACTGACATTTTCTTTATACCAGTTGTGCTTTAATATAATCAGGAGAAATTATGAAGAAAAAAGATTAAAATATTATTGCACTCTAGCAATTAACGAGAACATAAAACAACGAAAATCAATTAATCAAAAGGAGTACCTCTCCTGCATAATGACTGACAGCAAACAATTTGCCTCGTTCTCCTTTGAAACAAGAATTAGAGCTCAGATGTTGCTTGAGCTTGTTGGCAAAGGTCAAATCAGTACCATTTGGGAAGGTGGACTCCTCATCTAACAGAGACAGTAATCCCAACGGTCTCTGCATTTATGTCACAAGAAGTTCAGGGACACACATACTGTAAATTTAGTTCTATCTACTAATTGGGAAAAGGGTCCCAAGCATCACTAACTTTATTGGTTATCATCATTAAACAAGAGACAACTGTAAACGGAAGGAAAGGGAAAAGGCTCAGTACCTTTTCGAAAAGACCAAGACAATCTTGGTTGTCTTCAAATTCAACTTTTGTCCAATCAATTCCGTCTTGGATATATTCCTGACAGGAATAGATAGTAGTCAATAAATTAAGCATGTGTTCTGCTCTAATTAACTCTTCATGTGATTAATTCAGTCCAAGCACAAATGTACCAATAAATTAGGAATCATTTAAGAATTTGGTTCACGCAGGGCAAGCATGATGTACTTATCATTGGTTTAATAACGTATCTTGGTTCCTTCACCTCCCTATATCTTGTTTGCTTTAAATTATTACTTGATGAACTAAAGTGGTAAATATAATTGTGACAGCATGGTTGCTTTTAAATAGGCACTGGCACTGCGAATTATGGTTTTCTAGTCTAATGAAATTCTGTGGAAGCAATAAATATCTAATTAGAACTCGATGAAACCCTGTGGAACAGAGGAAGCAAAGAATAAACGAGTCTCTATTAAATTCACAGTTAGAAAGATAAGAATGGGAAACTTACATCCTGCTCTAACTTGAATAAGTGACGATTGAAGTGTTGTTGCAATCTCTCATTTGCATAATTAATGCAGAACTGTTCAAAACTATTTCTCTACAGGGAAAAAAAAAAAGAACAAATGTTCAGTTAAAAAAAATATAATACACAAAAAGAGATCCAATTAAAGCATAAAGAAAACATACATCAAATGATTCAAAACCATAGATATCAAGAATGCTGATAGATCTGCCAGTACGCCGTTTTCCTACTGCAAGTGATTTGTTAATTTGTTCAACCAACCACTCAAACAAACATGCATAAATTGACTTTGACAAAGCATCTCTTGTGTCGATGGCCTGAAAAATGCAAAGACAGGATTTAAAGGGAGGACATGAAAATTATATCACTATGCTTAGTATGGTTTAGTCAACAATGAATGAAACCTGCCCAGTCGTTACGGAACCAAACACTAATCATCTGAATTCTTTTGTACAAGTGATCTGAGAGAGAGTCATTTTTCTTCCAAAAGTTTGCCTGAGCAGGTTGGAACATAATTTTAAAAAGAACTTGACAAGTCGATAACTATTGACGATAAATTAGCTCGGGATCTTTTTTATTTTCAGGGATCTGGTCCATGATCCAATTGGAAAATTAAATTACAATAGGTCAATCACAATAAATGTCATTTGAAGGACATATATAGAGGAATGTCGTGATTTAAGTTCTTCCTACTTCAGGGATTGACTCTCCAATCCTATGTTGTATGTATGATTTATACAACCTACAAGATAAGTATTAACTCTCTTTGAAAGATTTCTTACCTGTGATTGCGTTAGCTTCTGGACGATACTGTCATTACCAACTCTCATTTTTCGAGTCGATAAAGCAAGCTTAAGTTCATCCACACCACATCCAATCAATTTTGCGACATTGAACAGACCTGAAAATGAAACTTGAATCATTATTGACTTCATGAAACTCATTGAACCAATGAAAACCAAGACAAAATAAACTAGAGTCAGAAAAAAATACATCACAACCACAGCCATATTTATCTCTCACACCTCTCAAATAGTTTTCACATTGCACAAAAAAATAAAAATCCTCTCTTTCAAAAGGAATCACTAGAATACAACAAATCACAAAACTTCCAGGCAATCTGCCTTGAAAATCCTTTAAAATGTAAATAACAGCACAAAGCATTGATAGGGATATTGAAGCCATATATCAATGCTTCGTGATAACACCACAAGTATTACACTTAGCTAAGCCATATATTTTCTTTCATTCTATCCTCTCGAAGATTGTTACCTTCATCTTCTACAGGTTCAACATGATTTTCGTTATCAATCACACTAAATGAGATGTTTCCCAGCCACAAAACTGCAGCAAGCATTGCAAATACACTTTGTTGGTCTTCCTTGTTTATATGGACAACATCTAGAGCTTCCTGAAAATGGTAAGATCCATAGTGAGTTCACGTGCACATGATATTTCATAATGGTGAAATGGCGAAATAGATGTCTACACTACAAATAGGTATTTGTTGCATAAAATAGGAAATAGTACCTTCACCACACTGAATTCTTCAGCATCATTAACCCCAGTAATGGAATAACAATTGCTTTGCTTCAGATATTGATACTCATCTGCACTCTTCAAGTTCAGCATCTCTGTGACAGACAGCCAAAGAAACAATATATTGAATCACACACAAGCAAAACATACGTAGACGCCAATTAGCATTATGAGTTTGTGGGTTGAGGGGTCTTTGTGATTCTCATTTATATACAAAGCACGCATGAGAGTCATCAGCCATAAGTTTTTAGCTGAAGCTATAAGAAGAAGACATAATGGCCAATATGAGTTAATACAAAATTGCCTCTAATATAATATATTATACCGTTTAGCTGAAGCTATAAGAAGAAGACATAATGGCCAATATGAGTTAATACAAAATTGCCTCTAATATAATATATTATACCGTATCTTGTATAATGTTAAGTGATATATGAAGAAAATAGAAAAGGTAATCAGAATTATTAACCTCTAAGAGCAGGAGGAGCTCCAGCACAAAGCTGATAAAATATATGATAGGACCTTTCTCCTTCAGTGCATTGGACCACTCTAGACTGTTAAAAGTTTCAATTAGACAATGCACTTGTATGAAAAACTGAACAAGCTACAAACAAGGATCAGAGGAAGGAATGATTACCTTTTCAAGCAAAACTGTGTCATACAGGGGAAACAGACACAATAAAGAGTCAGTCTAGATATCGTTTTAAAAAAGAAACATATACGCAAATAGAATTCACTCCGGAACCTTAGCAGTATGACTGAACTTACAAGTTTGAATATTGGCAGCAGAAATTTTTCCAGTTTCACTGAAATGGATTTCAATCAATTTTCCCTGCAACATTTTTGCTGAGAGTTATCAGTATTGCTATGTGAAGGGTAATTAAATATACACCAAACATCTGTCTTCCCGCCTTTCCATCCTTGTCCCTTCTCCCTATCTCTCCTCCTCATCCCCCTCTCCCTGCCTCTCCTCCTCCCACTTCTCTCTCCCAGCTGCACCGGCCATGGCCATGGCGTGGAGGTTTTTCCTCATGGCATGGAGGTTTTTCCTCTGCACCATGGCCAGACTAGAAAGGGTTCGTTTTTCTTAATTTAATTTCTTTCTATTAATTAATAAAAGTAGAAAGAAATGAAACAAATAGAAAGAGCATTCATGTGAAAAACTGAGAGCTTACAAAGCGACTTGAGTTGTCATTTCTCAATGTTTTCGCATTACCAAAGGCTTCCAGTATAGGATTAGTTTTCAAAATTTCATGCTCTATTCCACTTCCACCTCCAAGTGTAGCCAGATATTGCATTGCTATCTTTGCAGTTTCAGTTTTTCCTGCTCCACTTTCCCCACTGTATGGACATGAAAAATAGATGATTGGATGTCAAAGAGGCCAATTCTATACATAATTTCTATACATATCATATATGGAGATAAAGAATTCATTAGGGATGCCGCAATAACATCAGATATCTCAGGTGCTACATCATGAATGTTAAAAATGATATTACTTAAGGGAATAAGAGTTGATTTCCTAACAAAAGGTTCTTTTATACTCCTTAAGCAAGATGAGGAAAGCTGTATTTTAGACAATTTATGATTCTGTCAACAATAAAAGGCCGTGCTTGAACCATCTGATTCATTTGACAATTTTATTCTTCTTACTGCCTTATTTGTTTGTGTTATTTTGTATGTTTGTTCGAGTGATTTCATTAATATGTCTTTTCTTATGATGTCCTTAACTGTGGTGCAGCTAGCATGTAGTTTGGATCAAATTCACTCATTTAAAATACAATGTTAAATGGAACAATTGAATACAGAAATGAAAATGTCACACTTTACTAACCTTATGATTATAGACTGATTTACTTCATCTAAAAGAAAAATAAGAGAAGGTTAGAATCTACAAGTTAATGACACTAAGCAAATGTGTTTTGAACTGCTGAAAATTCCATCATATAAATTGTGAAATAGTAAATCCACCTCGAACCATTTCCCGAATGGCTGTGTCTGCAATGGCATACACATGTGGATTTTCAACGGCTTTACGTTTGTATGCTTCAATGTATTCATTCCCATATAAAGAAACTCTCTTAAAGGGATTGACAGCAACCAACACTGGTCCTGCTTTTGTCTGAAATAGACAAGTATACCCACAAAAGCATTTATTAAAAGAAGGAAAACTCGGAAGTAGATTTCAAAGTAGAAATACCATATAAACACTTACATAAATCATATCTTGATTGTATCTATACTGAAGATTGTACAACACTGATGGCTCATTTAGGTAACTAAGTTGCATGAGATCATCCACACCATCAAGGATATCTGGATTAGCTGAAACCAAATCTTCAGTTTTTACTGTTACAACCTACACGTGAATAAGAAAACTTTAAATTAACTCAAAAATCAAACTAGTATCACATCGTACTTCCATAGTTTTCAAAAGGTGTCTTACTTTATCGTTAGGGAGTGATATAACAGATTGAACGCCTGAGGTCGACAATATTCTCCCCAGTTCCCAATTCCCATTTGGCAGTTGGAACCAAGATTGAAGCTTCTGAAACAAAAATTGTAATAAGCTATCAAAATCAACTCAAACCATTACCAAATAATTACAGCTAATTTTTCATAATCCCATGGCCTTATATGCTGTCAACAGATTCAGAATAGAATTACATATGCTTTCATGGACATACAGAAATAATGAATATGAATTACAATACAAATGGGATACTAGTTTGTTCTACACCTTCAGGCACACACCATAAATTCCTATATACATACAGACATTCAAATATGCAACTAAAGGACATAGGTATAATAATACAGCACATATGCATTTACATGATTGTGTGTATGCATAGATGATTATATGAATATCCATAAGAAAGTATATGCAAACTAACAAAAGAAAAAGGGCAAATAAGAACCCTGATTTTGCAGCATATGAGCAAGAAGGTGAAGATTCTTTTTCTTTCATTCTACCAAAAAGCAAATTTAGCTCGAATTTCAAGTGCATGATTAAATACCTTCTTCACAGCATAAGGATTGGCGTCACCCCACCTACTTTCCCTATGGGATGAAGATATTGAAGGCATAAATGGAGCAACATAATCCAAGTCTTCATCACCCCTTAAGGGCCTGTCTTCGATGGAGATTGTGTTCCTGCCATATGGTGAATCGTCTACCTGTTCCAAGTCGCCAAAAGGCCTGCTACTCCCTTCAACCCCCTCAAAACCACCATTTTCTGGAATACTCGAGGAGATGACATTGCTATTTCCCAATTTCCCATCATTGGATTTTCCAAATCGATCAGAAGCTGGTAGACCTGAGAACCTAAAATCTCCGGGCAATGATTTGATTGACTGGAAGGAAGGTGGGGCCCTGGTTTTCTGCAACATTTCCTCTATAGAGTTTCTGCAACCTTCAAGATTGAAAACCAAATAATACTGAGATCAAGAGGCTTACTTTTTCAACAAAGAAAATAGGCATATCGAACTTTAGCAAGGTCCCACGGGATGACTTATCCAACGATCTCAATGGAGGGGACCATAATCCAAGATACAGACTACACTACTTTTCTCTTATCAGCCACCAATCGCATGTCCAACGCCAAATGATGTTTGGTAGGATCCTCAAAGAAACTCAAACTGATAATGGTACCAAATATCCAGAAAATTAATCTAAGCAGAGTTTATCTGAAGAACCCTAATACAATCTCATCTTTCAACACTTTGTAAATAAATAACTGAATATTGGAGCAATGCCTTTTAGGAAATAACAGATCTTTTCTTCCATGCACCGTTTGGTTGCTGAGAAATTGAATAAAATAACAAAGTATGGTCGAGTCGCAACAAATCGTTTTGACTTAGTCAACTCAATGAATTCAAGCCTTCAAATAATAACACAAAGAAGCAAAATTTTAACATACAGGAAACTCAGATTACCCTTTTGTTTACTTCATTCATCTACTAGGAAAGTAACCACCAAATTCAAGTTTAAAACACACAGAATTACTCAAACTCGAACTGATCCACTTACCTCGCCGAAAAAGTGAACCCACTTGGGAATTCGACCGAAACCCTCCGATCAATCGTCGAATACCCTAAAAATGTGGTCAGAGACTCAGAGCTCAGCCAAAAGTTCAAGGCAAAAAGCCTAATAATTTGAGAGAATGTGAGGAGGAAGATAGATTCCTTTCAGGAAAACCCTAATAATTTGAGGGGGCAAACTGTTGAATGCGAGGCGACATTATGTGTTTGGATTGTGAGAAAGTGAGAAGAGAAAAAGGAGAGACAATGCAAAGGCTTGTGGAGACTGGAGAGGAAGCAGCTTTTTTGGCTCGTTTTTCACTGCTCCACATGAATCCCTGATAAAAGAAAAATCGGAATTTTTAAAATTTGAATTTTAAATGGTATTAAAATTTTATTTTTATGGTGTTTAAATTTCGGGGGTTTGGCACCAACCAAATTTAAAAACCATGATTTTAACGGTTCGGGCACTTGGAGGTGAATTGACGGTGTTAGCCCTTTCATTTGCTACAATGGCGACGAAATCCAAAACTGAAGATTCCACAATTTGTTTGCCATTAGAGGGTTCTTTTTGTTCAAACCAAGGTCTACAAACGGAGCGCGAATTGCTGTTTAAAGGGAAAGAAAAAAAAGAAAGAAAAAAAAGGAGAGAACAGTAGAAAGAAAATGTCATTGTCATGGAATGGATGGGATCGTTGGTGAGTTGAGAGGGCAATCTGGTTGTTGGAACGAGTAAAGAGTTTTTATTATTAATGTATTGATTAGCTTTATCTTTAAAGTAATGGATTGACATACGTAATTTTAAGAGGAGAGAGAAAATAAATTATGAATTTTCCAATATGCACAAAAAAATAAGTAATGCTACACCTATCATGTTCTTGTACTATTATTTATATCATTATTTAAATAGAAGTAGGATCCGTTAATATGTGTAGATTATATTTAAAATATATATATAGTTTGGGCTTTGGGGGTGTGCTTTTCAAGATGTAAATAGTCCCTTCAAACCAACTAGATTACTAATTGGGTAAGGAATAGGGATTAGAGGGCGAAAAGACAACGAGAGCTAATGTTAACGTGAGAGCGAAAGCATGTGATTAGGAAACATCAACACAGAGAAACACATTTTTGTTCTAAATTTGAAAAGGAGAAACAGTCGATACTCGACAAGCAAAAATTACCATTAGATTAGATTAAGATTAGAATCATTACACAGATCCTCACCTTACTGTCCCCCCTCTTCGATATTGACTAGCCACACAATCCACTTTCTTCAAGTCTTTCTTTTCTTTATTTTAAACATTTTACTCAACTAATTAAGATTTCCACTAAAACTATGGTTTAGCAAGGAGGAAAGTATAGGAGTGTTGGAGAATGATGATGCGATATAGATGATCAGAAAATACAAAAAATCTTATACGTTTTTAAAATAGTTTTAAAAGTGAAAATAATTTAAAATAGCTTATTTTTTTATTATTTCTTGTACATTCTTTTTATAAGTTTCTCACATTATTATTCCTCCACTCTTTATCCATCATTTCTTTTATGTAATTTTTCTTTATCACTACACTGAAAAGTAAAATTTAAAAACAAACTGGTTCTCATACAAGGTAATCAAATGAGAGCATGAAACGAAAATTACCATAAGGATTGTGTAGGAACTTCAAAGTTAAAAATATAAAATGATAATGTTGGTAGCCAATAATATACATTTGTTTTTTCAAAGCGACCCAACTGCATCCTTAATTCTTCTAAATTAACAGGAATTATACATGTTAAGTGGTCCAGCCACATTTTTGCTGTGGCTTTTGATGATGAGAAAATAATGGAGTTGGACGTACCATCTATATATATATATATATAGTCTGTGTCAAATATTGGTGTTTCTAATATATTTAATTTCACCTATAAAGTAATTAAAAGAGTAATGAGAATTTGGTTTCATTAAATCTTTGGGCTATCTTGGTGAAAACTGTAGTGTAGTTTCTTGTCTTGGTGAAATTTACCAACATATACAGCACTTCACTTGCATTGCGAAGTTAAGATTAAACCCAAATTATTCGTAAAGCTCCAATGTTTTTTTCTCTGTCAAAAAATAAAATAATGATCAAATCCAAATTACACTTTATCTTTACTTTTGATATCATATGATATAGGTTGTAATGAGCTTATAATTTACAAAGCACATATAATATATAACGTGCGCGAATATAAAATGTATAAGTACCTACGTTGTTATATATATATATATATATATATATGCAATCAGCAGCTAACTTGAGCTGAACTTAATGCGAAAAGATAGAATTTTGGTGCATGATTAATCAACAAATTTGTTTGTTTAATTCTGCCATAAGAAAATATGTGAGATTGTTGGATGTTAATATCATAGATCCATCTGATGAAGCACGAACACGTACCAACCAAATACGAATAATTAGGTTTGGTTTGGGTGTAATGTAAATTGTCCCAATACCCAGCAGCGTATCATTAATTTCATCTGGGAAGGGGGAAGGCCGAGTCAAGTAGTAGAAAGAAATTAATGGTTACAAATTTGTACAAGAAGCTCCTCTCTAATTAATTAAATTCGGTCATCTAATGAGACGAAGATGCTCATGACAAAAAATTTCAGGCATGCATTCCTAATTTGATTCGGTACGTACGTTCGGTATATATACTCACCCGTACGTGGTTACGTCTAGGTCTAAAAAACCCATGCATGCATGCACATTATATATATATATATATATATTGTGAAATTTTATTTCAGCTTTTCTCCATTACTACTCATCTAAAATTAAGGAATTAGCCTAACCTTGTTGTGGAAAGGGATACTCTCTTAATCATTTCCTCCTAATTCATCAAATCAGGAAATCTGTGTCATTGAAATTTGATCCAATGACTGAAATTATTATAACTTTTAACTCTTTCTTAATTTTAATTTAAATATTTATTAGGAGATGGGTCAATCGAGGTGTGCGTGTGCAACAGGAGAGATTGGGCGCAGCAAAAAAGAATTGAAAAGGTTGTTTCCCACTACTTGCGTATATATATGGATCGATCATGGTCCACTCCATCTCCATGGACACAAACAAACTCATACGAAAAAAGGAAGGAAAAGGGAGGGAGTCAATGCTCATACAGAAAAGCAAATAACTTGTCGTTAGATTATTATATATATAACTTATAACATTCTCATGAACATCGATCATCTTCTTAATCAAGTCCAGACTCGGAGGTGTAATATTATATGTTTTACAATTATATATTAAAACACAAGGCTGTATATTGATGAAACCAATTTGTGTGGCCTGTCATTGCCAATTTGCCATGCCATGTTGCTTAATTATATATACTGCCTTCCATCAGCTTAAGACTCAAAGCGGGGATCTAAGAAGTTCTCTTAATGGTAGGGAACTGAGGTTTTGAAAATACTCGTCCAAAACGTCAAGTAGGAATTTAATGAATTATAATTACACATGAAACCAAAATGAAGCATACATAATTATTTGCACGGTCTGCCCGGGCAGGCCTGCCATGTTATTATGTTTGCTAAAGGTGGATTGATGTCGAGTGGAAGTGGTTATCCTCTCCTAAGTCCTAAGTCACAAGTGAATTGACAACTACGGAAAGTCATCGTGCACTTCTTTTCTATCAGTTGGATGAAGCTAGGAAGGTAGCTAGCAAATAGCAGTAGGATTGAGATTATTCATGCATTCCCCTTAAGTAGTGGATAGGCCCTGAACCTGTGGGGACCAAAAGTCGTGTGTTGGTGTAGCCTAGGAATAAGAAGAAGAATACGTAAAGATATATGTTCTGTGTTCATAGGACGAGGAAGAAGAAGGAGAAGATTGGAATGCCGATTGATGGAGTGTCCACAACAATTGACAGGTACCCGCATCATCCATCCATCCATCCATCTTCAGAGTTTACACAATAATACATGTGGTCGTTTGTACTTCTCAATTAACTTCCCAACTGATAGCCACATGATCGATATGTATATAGCAGAAGCAGATAGAAAGCGAATGGATCGATCCATCATCCAAATGAGAAAAACAAACAAACAAACAAATAAATAAATAAAGATGGCGGGTCGGGTTGGGTCGGGTCGGGTGGGGCGGGACTGTCAGCCTGGCATATCATTATCACATGCCCTTCCATAATTAAAGAAGCTAGCTTGAGCTCGACTCGACTTATAACCATAAATAATACCAAATAAAGGTGAAGAGTGGATGCCTTTTTCCGTGTTGAGAACGACCATCAATTATGAATTATGAATTATGAATTATGAAAAGAGACTTGTTAAAAAGTTTTCTTTCCACCTTCCATACACATTTCCGAAGCCTCAGGAACGCGCACCTTTGCTTTGCAAGACAAGTTGCACACGCCACCAAAGTAATTATTAGTTAATTATTAGTTAATTTAGAGAGAAATTGGCAATCAAAGTAAGGTTTCTTATGGGTAAAGGTTTTAGGAAACTTTAACGAAAAACTCCTGATATCATTCACTTTTTGTTTTAATTTTAAGAAACCACATTTTTACACTAAGAAGTCAATCCTGGTACTATTCACTTTACCCTTTATTTTGTCCTTATTGTTAAAACTTAAAGTTTTCAAACCATTTTCATTAGTTTTCCTAAGGTTTTAGAGTTAAATCCCCCGTTTATTTGGCAAGAGGTTGGAGCATTACAACACTCACTGCTTTGGTTTGGTGGGCTCATCTCATTACTCATAAGAGAGGGAGGGGAAGACAGACCATCACAATACAGAGTGCGCACAGCCAATGAAAGTATTGCAATTTCATAATTTAACTATAACAATAGCAATCTATAATCTACATCAAAACCCTATAAACAAAATAATTACTCCAAACAGAGGTTACCTCTACTATAACCATATGTGTGTCCGCCCCGGTAAATCTATCTTTAGATAGAAAGAAAATCTAATTCCGTTTATGTCATTTGGCAACAAGAGAATAAGATGAACATTTATTAGTTAATAAAACAGCGTCTCTGCTCTCAACATCTCCATCAATACAACAGGTGCCCGTCTCCAAAGGCAAGTACACTTCTCCACTCAATTCACCATCACGTGATCAAATCCTCCCCCACCCTGCAGTGCAGGAATCCGGCTCACTCCAACATTTTGCAGCAGTTGTTGCAGCCACCTCCTAGTAGTTGGATCTTCCTGTATGCATAATACAATCAACAAAATGAAATCAGCAAAACAGACAGAGGCTAAATTAACAAAACCGCCTACCTAGTTTGAAACCATAAATTCATGGGCCAGCGGGCGGCGAAATCCTCAAACAGGACACTATTACTAATAAAGCTCATGCTAAGGATTATGTATCCCAGAACTATTGCCCCTATCCAAAAAAATATTTTTGGTGGAAACAACACGAATCCAAAAGCAGATATACTTACACAAAGGAAATTGTTAAAGCTAGCCTCTCGTAACACATCTGGAAGGCAACTTCTTAAAGCATCACAAGCCCTGCACAATAAAAGACCAAAGAACAAGTTTAGAGTACTAATGAAAATATGAACCCAACCCAATGAAAGAGAAAAAGCCAAGGCTGTGGAGAAGAATCAAATGATTGCATCAAAGATAGCATAATCCAACCTTGGATTATCTGACAATCGAAGATAGCAACGAATGATGTGTTTCAAAAGGCGTGATGAGGGTTGATCAGCCAGTGCTGTAACCATGGTCCCCAAAACTCGACCTACGGCAAAAAACCGTTCTGCTGTAGTACAAATATAGTCCAAGCCCATATCATCCAACAAAATCTTCTGAACTATAAATGTGGCTACCTGCCATAACAAGACCCCTTGTCAGATAACTAAGAACTTTTAAACCATCCCCGTGCATCAGAGAGAGGGGCCTTCTAAAAAGGAAAATGACATCCTTTAAGAATATGGTTCTTCTGCAAAAAAATTAGATATCAGATAGAAAGCATTCCAAACAGAAATTTAATCAAATAATCAGGACACTCAACTGTTTTTGAGAGTTCACTGCCCAATTCCATAGTGCGAAGGCACAGTGGAATTATTTCTGTTGACAGAAGGAAACTAATAACTTCAGTATCATCAACCTGGCAAAAGGGAAGAAATGAAACAAAAATAACAATATAAAACTATTAATGTCATAAGGAGGGATGGAGAATGTGGTTGTAACAGTAATATGACAGGGAATCAGCTATTCCCTTGTGTTAATTAAAAATTCATCAGAGCACTCAAATTTATAACATCAATAAATAAAATGGTCAAGAGAAGTTATCCGATAAAAAGTACCTTCACCAGGGCACCAATGACTCCTAAACTCGTAAGCCTTAAGTACTCAAATGGTCTTGCCTTGCTTGATGTATTGAGAAAAGGATACAGATATAAAGGTATATGAGCTGCAATAGAAAAGTTCAATAGGAAGAATAACTTAGAGGTGAATAAGTTAATGCAAGTATTAGCATCTGCATTAAGCTGCCAGCCATAAATATTCCTTTTCATAAGCAATACGCACAAGGAGAGTTACACAAAAAAGCGCATGACAAACATAACAACTTATCATGAAATGCACACTTAAGCAACAAAGAAAAAGGGGAAGACATTAATTTCTAACATAAATCAGAAAAAAAGACAATGAAATGCCAGTGGATGGACTTGACACCTCCCTTTATATCATGGGGCTTGGTCAGTGATTAAGTACCTAATACCATGTCAAGCAACCAACACCTATGCAACCATATACTTTGTTTGTAAGGTATGCATACCAAGCAAAGAAGAACATGCTCAGAGGGTACAAACACTTATAACAAGGCTATAAGAGAAAACAAGGGAGGTGACGTTCAACCTGAAATCAAGGCATCAAAGTGATTGCAACCAGAACTTCAAATTTTAAACAAAGATATATGTACCATATTATATCTAGGTTAAAATTATCTTAATCAGTGTTATGCTGTCATACACTGCATATCCATATCCGTGCTTCATGAGAATAAATCAAACTTTTTAATACACTGATGTTTCTAAGTAGACATGAACTTCTTTGGGGAAAAAAAAAATCTTCTAAGAACATAAGAATTAAAAACTTCCATTTTTTTAGCTTGCAAAAACATTATAATGAAGATGTTGTAGAGAAAATAACAGTTACTGAGGAACAACATTCTTAAGCAAAACAATATAAGCTATATAGCATCATATTGAACGGGTAGGATAACTTTACTTTACATACTATAAAAATAAAAGAACAAATTACCATTGAGGAACAACATTCTTGTATCTGGGTGGGAAGCTACGCACTGCAAGAAAATATAAAGCATAGCAAAACATTATCAGAATCGAGTCACCGAGGAAAACATAATTGATCTTTGAATCTAAGCAATATCCATGGTAAAGAAAATAAAACTATTTGCATAATCATCATATCCAAATTTCAAAAGATAAACACGACTTCTCCGATTTTGATTGACATAAATGCGGGCCCTTTTTTTTATCGTAAACATGGGCCTTCTAAACAGAATTCAAATACTCAAGCTTAAAACTCAGTCCCCAAGTTAGTTAAAAAAGAAACCGTAAAAGAGAAGTCAAAATGTGCTTCTCATATGGATGATTTACAAAATCATAAGTATAAAAAAAAAAAAAAAATAACATAAGTATACAGCTAGTAATATAACATAAAATTGATACTTGAAACAGGAAAGCATGTGACCTGAAGAAGAGCAAGAGCATTGCAAACTCGATTGGATTGTGCCGGAGTCAGATTTGGTGGTGATAGAACAGGGTATATTGAAACTATCTCCTGCAAATATAAAAGAAACCGACATCAGAGAATAGTCCCAATAAGCATCCATAAAAAATGAAATGTCAAAAAACCTTAACATATGAAAATCACACTCCTAAATTTAATCTAACAGTTGTGCTAAGGCCTAAGTGGGTAAAGCAAAGTAGCAAAAAGTCATCAATGAGTGAAAAACTGTTAAGGAACTTCCTTCAATGAACTTAGTTGAAAAAAATGAGATGGACAATGTATGATAACCATGCATCATGTACTATCCCAAGCTACCCACTTAAACAACGTACCTGTAAAAGTGCAGCAATAGTACCAAAAGAATTCCACAATACAGGAGCCAAATCTTGAAATAATTCTCTCGTCTAAAAGTAAAAACAGAAGGAAACACAAGTACCTGGATGAGTGCAGCAATAGTACCAAAAGAATTCCACACGAAAGGAGCCAAATCTTGAAATAATTCCTTGTTCTAAAAAATGAAACCAAAGGCACACAGAGTTTATATAGAAGCATATCAGTGTTGTAATATACATTGCATAACCACCTATAGGAAAAGTCACAGGCACAAATAATTAACTATAAAATCTGCTGTAAAAGAAACCTACGCAAGCTTCCCTGTGATCATAAACATATAACATGTATTTGTTGAAAACATATAGTGTATCTATCAAGATGCTCCAAGTAGCTTACGGGTCCTATGTAATAAAGAAGAGGGTAAAATTTTGAATGCCCACTTATACTGATGCAATAGTCACGCTTCCGAATCAAGTTTCTCGCTACAGGAAACAAATGCACTTTTCTTCCTCTTGTTAGTTATAAAAATGAGACAAGTAAATAAGGAAACGACATAAATAACAGTCAATTACATCCAAAATTACAAGCCTCCGACTCGGTGCTTCACTCTTGATATAGGAAGTGACAATGAAAACTTGCAAAAGTTACCTTTGAAAGTTCAAGAAGCGCGTTTTCTCGAAGATCAGGATTACTCAAGTCAAGCACCAAGCGCTCTGCTGATGCCATTTTACGATCTTTGTTTGCTTGAGCTCCAGCAATGCTTGGTGCTGAAACGCTTGGACCTCCGAATGGAACATTTAATGAAAGTGACTGGGGCCGGTTTGCCATTAATTGCAACACCCTAAATTCTCACCACTCGGGTATTGAGACAGATTTTATTATCAGGTAGGGTTGCCAGACTGCACCTTGACGTACTTAATTCAACTGATTATTCAAAAGAGAGAGTAAGTAAGGAAGCAAAAGGCCGTAAACAGAAACCATTAGCGAGAGGGAGAGCATGAGAACTTTATACGGTTACCAAATATTCAAATAACATTACTTATAAAGTGCCTATTACCAAAACAGGCACTGTGTATAAATTGCAAGAGTGTCAGAGATGAAGTGCCAAAATTGCGATGTTTGGCAGTCCCAGAAAAACAAAACCTATTGTGAATTGAGTAACTGATGCAAAATCTGTTCTCGTTGGTAAATCTTTTATATACAAATAACAGTTTATTTTTTGATATTTTGACATTAAGAAGACAAGAAACGGAACTCTCCGCGCAAAGAAGAGGGAGAAAAAGGTTGCAAATTTATTTCAGATAGATGTTTAAGCAATTGAATATCAAGTTATCAAGCAAACCTAATTCAAGTGGGAGATTTGAATTCTTTAACATCCTGGGTTCGTAAATCACCCCAAATCGCTCAGGAACAGAAAGGCGGAGGGGGAAATAGAGCATGCATCAAGAACACTAATTAAATTGCTGCCACAATTCCATGAAATGAAGAGAAAAATACGCCACCCGATTAACATTTACAGCATAACCACCTAGTTTATAAAATCAATTACGCATCACTGGTTTGAATTGAACATGAACAGATGCTTACGATTAGAGTAATGCAACTCAAGATACAAAAAAACAGATGAAATCCGTCATCAACCCTTCCGAACAACTAAATATATAGATTCACTGTCGACGTCAAAACATGAATTTAATAATTAAAGATAAAATTAAGAGATGGAGGGAGGAGGAGGAGATGGTTTGGTGGCCGGTGCCTCACCTAAAGAAGAAGCCTGTGGCGGACAATGGAATGGAGACGTTGCTGATCTTTCTCTCTCTGTCTCTATGTTCTCTGTCACTCAATTTGGGCTTCGGTTTGGGATTGGGCCATGTGTGTTGAGAGTGCTCAACTTTTAAACTTACCAAAAGGTGCCTTGAGTTAGCCCACAGTGGTTTATTGTGCCCTTTTCGGTTGTTGTTTAACTAGGGGATTCGTCACTTAGTATTATAGTTTAGTGATATTCTTCTTCATTTGTAACTTGTAAGTGAGAGATCTTAAATTCAATTCTCACCAAAAGCCAATTAAAACCACATTATTGCTAGCCTATTATAAGGCTTAGCCCGCTCCCCCATCCCCTTAATATAGATAATATTGACTACAACTGGAGATTATTGTTCTAGTCGCATGATGCAGTTTCCTGTCATGTAATGACTTATGATTATATGTATTCCGCCCTAATAATCTCCAAAACCTGATTAGCTTAAAAACAGAAAAATTACTAAAGTTGGGAATTTTCCGTTTCCTCCAAATTAAAGCCTTATAAATTGGTTGATACATTCTGTAAATAAATGGTACAACAGGAGTCAGGGATGGATGTATTCTCTCACCAATGCTTTCACCGAATATGAGCCGCTCCAAGCCTCCAAGCAACCACTAAGCTGCAGGAGGCGATGAAGCAATTCCGTCTCCCTTGTAACCCATTTATCAGTTCAACAAGACGACACTATTCTTGATCAAGTGTGGCAAGAGAAACTCATCCATGCCTACAGAATCCCAAGGATTAGGATCTTCACTTTACAAAAGGCACCCCGGAAGGAATCCGTCGGCCATATTCCTCGTACTGCGACCCAAAAAACTGCCTCAAGAAATACTCTTCATACGGAATCCTTTGCGCAAAGAAGCGCCAAACTACAAGTGCAAATGCAATTGTTGATATGGGATTACAGAGCATTATCTGAGTACCCACCGACCATATGAAGAAACCACTGTAACCAGGATGACGAACAACTCTATAAACTCCATTCGTAATCAATCGGTGATGCTCTGAGGGATGAGTCCTTATAAGATGTGTGAAGGACTGACCAGCCGTAATTATTGCCATCTTCCGTATGATTTCGCCTATTATGACCATTGCAAGGCCTAAGTTGCTGACCCACCAGTGTTCCTTCAGACCAGGGAACAAAAAAATTTCAACACAGTACTCCAGCAAGGAAAAAACCATGGCAAGAAGATAGTTTTTGCTGATCAGAAGAGACTTAAGAGTAACGTTTGATTTCCCGTGAATGCCAACCGCTAAAATGTATTCAGAACCATGAAAAAAGATTACTGCCAGGAACATTTGAGACAACTGTCTGCAGGCCGTGTAACTGAAGAGTTGCGCCATGTTTGGTACAATAGAGCAAATCGATATTTGGCTCTGATTTACTGTAGTGAGACCTAAGAGGATGAGGTTGTAGCAATCTTTGTCCAAAATCTCTAATTGAAGAAATAAATAAAGTTTATGGGGTTTACTTCAGACCTGGAAAAGATAAACCACTACATGGCGTTGAAGCCAAAAAATGTCTTTTGACATCACCCCAAATATGCTTCAACACGGACATATCCTGCACAAAACAAGATCAAGAAGGTTGAGAACAGTTCAGATTTCCAGGAAATTACTAGGATGCTGATATGACAAAGATCTTAATGAACATCAACTATGAAACCATACGTGCAGATTTTGAGCAAAACAATCAAATCTCATCGAATTATTCCCAGTAGAGCCCTCTGCGAAACCGCAAACTCCCCTCGCCCGACAGAATTACGGAAGACTGAATACCAAAGTTGGATTTTCGTCCCAGGTAAGTTTTAAATTAGGCCAACAACTGGTTCAAGCCCTCTAGAATTTGAAAACCATTCTCTTTTCAATTACACAAATGCAACAAACAATCTGACAGCCCACTTACATGGAAATTAAAACACAAAATCAATCAAATTTGAATATTCCAATTTTCTGATTTCTAATTTCAATTTCACGACTAACAAATCACGACCCGCAACTTAGCAAAAAGCGTCGAACCTGAGATCTAATTAAACCCATGAAATTTGAAAAAACAAAAACGCATATAATCCTAAAAACAAAAGGAGGATTATTTCGAATATATTGGCATTCTAATTATTTCCAATTCAACTACCACAAAAAAAAAAAAAAAAAAAAAAAAAAGTGTTAGAGAAAGATTACCTGATGATGATTGATACTGATATTCTGATAGGTACTAATCTGTTTGCGTTTGCAGGGGATCTACAGTCACCGTGGTGTTCTATTTGTGGTTGTGGGTGAGCGAGCTTACCGAATCCAGTTCAAGATCAAGGAAGAAGCTTTTTTCATGTATGGGTTTTCTTTCCATCAAAGCCCTCGTTCGAGTCAGTCCTCACTCCTCAACTCTAATATGATCAAATTACGTTCTCGTCCCCACGTTTGAGCCAAATTTCTTTCAAGTCCTTTTATTGTCGAAATTATCATCGAAATATTCAAAAAAACCACGGATCGATATGAAAAAAATGGATGAAATTATAAACTTCATCCTACATCGGCGAGATTTTAAAAAACCAATGAATATCAATGATATTTATCAACTTACTACACAAAATTTGCCGTAACACATTACAGATTTCAAACTTTTGAACTTTTTTAGAGAAATTTTTCTCTAGTTTTGACTTAAACCTGAATGAGTTGATCAAGAACAAGGTTAATGTTTAATTTATAAGTTTTCCTCCGAACAAAAAGAAGATGAACGATAGCACTTTTCGTCCTTCAAGTTAAACTCAAACGGCTGAAATCTGATAAAATTTGAAACAATCAATTATCAAGTAGTTCTGTCCTGCTACACAACAGCATTCGCGTTTCTCAGAGTCCCATACGGCAGATGGGAAATCAAACCTAGAAATCTAAATGGGCAAAAAAACAAACGCTCGTTCGCACTCGAAATCTAGTACATTTCAACATCATCTTTGAATAATATCATAACCACCATAAGCAAAATCATCCACCCCTATGACGTTGTAGCAGCCAACTGCTTCACTTTGGCTTGCAAAACTGCCCCGGCTTCATCTGCGATGCTTTTCTTCTTAGAAGCAACCTGCACATCACATTGAATTCAAGATTTCTCTCTCTTAAATGGATGATAATAACAATACAAAACGCAGAACAAAGGATCATCTCCAGCAAACTAGCAATCAAAGTTGAAGAATTTTGCAACCAAAGGATTCAATCCCTTATGAGTACGTAAGAGATAAAATTGGCTTTTCTACTTCAGGGAAATGATTTCCGCACAAGCGGTTTCTCCTTTTATACAAACCCTACTTGTTTTTCTATTAATTATCATTGATTTATTCAGGCTAGAAACAAACAGGAGGTGTGCAGTGTGCACAAAGCGGAAATCACTTCCCCTTTCATATTCCGCCTTATTCGATTCATTCCTCAATCCACAAAAGTAACATCCTTCTTCCTACAAGAGCTATTCAACTAAATTACAAGTGAAACCAAGTATACACAGTCAAATCATCCAAACAAGCTAAACTGTTCCTACTATGAGCTCGCAATGCGTAACAGAATAAATCCCCAAACCCTAGCAGGCTAGCACTACCAAAATCAATGGAAATTACTCAAGATTGAAATATAACTTTTTGCAAAATTACAAGTTCATTAATCTCTAATAATAATAATAACAAAAAATTAAAAAGTTGAACATACCTCGACAAGTTGGTCAAAATTAGATTTGAGCAAGTTGATCTTACGGTCGCAGTAATCTTTGGCCTGAGGCATGGTTTTCTCGATGAAGTAGCCGGTGCCGACGTCGACCAGGACTTGGTGGGCGTCGTGGAGCGTTCCGGGGACATAAAGCGACGCCGTAAGGGGGACGAGCATCTTCTTTCCCTGAGGGCGGAGGGAGAGGTCGTGGAGGGCGGAGGAGGCGACCTCGAGGCGGGCGGTGGCAGTGCGGATGTTGTTGAGGGAGTCCTGGAGAAGATTGACTTCCATATCGGTTTGTTCTTTGACAGCCTTCAACTGCTCAGGGCTCAGCTTCTCCATCTCCGCTCTCACGTTCACGCTCACGGCCTTCTCCATCTCTCTCTCTCTCTTCTGATCGAATCTCAAAAAAATTTCTCTTATGCGACTATGCCCCGCCCTGTCTTCTCTCCCAACTCTTGTACACTGCAGTTTATACTATAGACCACGCTTCTTTAATAAAATAAATATCAAAATTTCATAACATTGCTGTCAAGTGGCCCCTATAGCTCAGTGGTAGAGCGTCAGTCTTGTAAACTGAAGGTCTGTAGTTCGATCCTGCATGGGGGCAGCTTGCTTTTTCTCATTTTTTCAAGCTCGCCTTTTTTAAATTTCTCACATCCATGTCTCAATCGCGACCATCTCCCTTCGCCATAATAACACACCCATTGACTTGGCCGCCACCCCTTCTCTCAGGGAGACGAACCCAACTTCACAGGTGTCGAATACGAATATCCAAATGCTATTAAGTGTAATCATCATTTAATCAACAGGAAGGATAAGCTTTAGATATGTTTTTTCTTATCTTTTTCTTCTTTCTTTGATGCCATGGCATAAAAAGTGATTAAAATTTGTTCGTTAGCAAAGCTTAATCAAACCATAAGAAGCAATCACAAGCACGAGACGTTATTAAGCAATTCCACCCATTTATGCTGCTGCATAAGAAACAAATTGAGATGCATTCTGCAATCTACATACACAAAACTTGTTTTGTGTCTACAAGTCAACTACTAGAGTTCAATGCAACTCCATCCAATTCCAAATTACAAGATATTCCCCCGAAATGAATTACAATGTCTGCAGGGCTTAGTAGCGGTACTTGGTGGAGTAATCCTTGGGAGCAATGACCAGACCGCGTCCCTTCCTTGCCCCGCGGTACACTGTCTCAACAATGTCAATGAACTCTTGCTTGTCCTTGAGAGCCCAGTTGATCTTGTTGTTGTTCCCCGTGCCAAGATCAATCATAATGTGCTTGTTTCTGAAAAAGAACATGACCGTAGATGGATCGTAGAGTTCATACATTGTGTTGAAATCAGGAACCTCCGTGATGTCCACGAGGTAAATCACAGCAAAGTTTTTTATTGTCTCAGCAACAGAAGCCAGCACCTCATCCATCTAGCAAATCGAACACAATAACAGACCACAAGTTAATCAGCAGCATTCAAATCGCGATTAATAAATATATTCAATCTACAGAAAGCATTGATAAAATGAAATAGGGCTAAGAGGCTTCATAAACATGGTGAAAAGTTCATTATCTTTTGTATTACTTTTCATGCACGCAGCCATCTAACTTATAAGGTTTACATACAACAAAGAAATGATCCGTATGTACAAAAGCTAATCACCACAGTGAACACGGAACAGGCCCTGTAAAGCCGAGCGGATTCCATAGAACACAGGAAACGGTTTACAAGATCAAAAATCTACAAAATGGGATCTATTATTGGCACTCCAAAATTCTAATTGTGCACTCCAAAGTTTCCATATTTAGAAAGAAAATTAGCACAATTAGATTCTTGGAGTGACAATCACAATTCACTATGAAACTAGTTGATAATTTGGCTTGCTTGAGAGTCAGTTTGGAATATCAAAATATGAGATTAGTGAAATTTCAGAACTGCTTCTTAGTAATATTATCCTACATTAGTCTAAAGCAACTTCATTTTGGCCGTTGACCTTCAATTCATTCGATCAAGGCCGGAACTGGAAAAGGTGTGTGTAGTAAAAATGTGAACTACAAAATATGACAGATTTACATACACCAAAACTTTTAAGGAAACTTACTATATGCATAAATGAAATAAAACCCTAGAAAAAGTCAGCCACAGCCACACCTACTCAGTTGCTAAACAGAAATTCCTGATGTCGTCTCTCTCTTAAACATTAGGATTTTAGCACGTAATCGAATCAACTTTTTTAATCAAAATTATGAAACATGAAAGGAAAAAAGAAATTAAAGAACTGAGGACTTAGGATTAACAAAAGTTGCGAAAAAGGAATTCGAACCTGCATACAGGTCTCATCCCAATCGTGGCCGAATCGGATGAGGACAAGACGCTCCTCCTCGGCGAGGATGGCCTGATCGACGGCCCATCCTGAGTGGAGGTGCGGCAGCAGATACGACATCGTTTTTCGTCGACCTTCTTCCCTTCACTCTCTCCCAAGCTTTTTCTCTCGCGCTCAGAAAGGTCTAAAAATTAATCAGCAAATTTATATGAAAGAAAAATGGATAATATGCGCCCCCGCTAAAAAATATACAACGTGCAGTCGGTGGACTTTTACGAGTAATATTTTTGACCGTTTGATGAAACGAACGGTCATGATTAAAACTTGAGAAAGCCAACTGACTGCACCCGTATTGGCCCGAAATGGAACCCGGTTTCCGAGCATCTTGGATTTGGTTCTGCAACTGTTTGCTTCTCGTCCAATTTTATTTTTTCAAAATCAAAAAAAAGAAAAAGAAAACAGCAACCGGGATAAAATAATATTGATGTGAATCAATATCGAAACAAACAAGAATTCAATCCTCGCCACAGCTTGTGTCTCGATTGATTAAGAGCATTTAACTTTATTATCTAGATTTTAAATTCGAATCTTCTCCACCCGGGACATGACTTGTATAAAACAGAAAAATCAAGGCTATGAAATATGGACGAAGCAATTGTATTGATTAATAGAGAGAAAAAGGAAGAAAGAAAGTTAATTAATTAATTAATTAAATGGAAAAATTACCTGCATGCAAGTGTCATCCCAGTCATGGCCGAATCGGATGATGACGACGCGCTCTTCCTCGGCAAGAATGGCCTGGTCGACGGCCCACCCCGAGTGCAGGTGCGGTAGCAAGTAGGACATTATTATTGATGATGGATCTAATTAATTTCTTCTGTATTTCAAACTGTGATCTCTAATAACTTGTGTATCCTGATCACTCTCAGCCTCATGTCTAAATTTCCTAATGCATAATAATTCGCGGGAAATGACATGGCGTCATCAATGGTATTGACTAGTTAGGATTCAGGAACCCTCCAGAACAATCTTGACCTTTCTCCATTTTTCTTTTAATAATTATAAAACAAGTAATAAAAAATTGTTGTAACTTGGAATGTGCCTGAGACTACTAGTCACATTCAACCACAAAATAATTATGAGCCGTTTGATAACATGTTTGTTTTTAATTTTAATTATTATTTTTTTTTATAATTAGAAGTAATTATTATCCAAATTTTCAGTTTTAGAAAAGTGTAAAATCAAAATCAAAAATTAAAAATTAAAAATGAAATAACTATCAAATGTTTGAGGATGGTCATCTCGCATGCGGCAATTCTCAAACGTATTCCTAAATTATGAAACACCGTAACTAAATCAAGTCAAGATGACAATTCTTATGATGCCTAAGAGCCTTTTAAAGGTAATGTCAAAATTGTCGCATAAATATACAACAATAAAAAATAGAAGTAAACTCTTTCAAACATAGCCTTTAATTTCTTACAAAATGGTAGCAAACTCTTAGTCGTTATTGTTTTTTATAAGAATATTTTAAAAAGAGTAATGCTATGTATGCTAAATTTGTAGACTAAATTTATAAATTAGGTAACGTGTGTCTAAAAAAAAAACACATTAATCAAAATAATTCAACTATCAATTTCCATATCATTTGATCTTCCTAACACTGTATTTGGACGAAGAAATTTAAGATTGTTAAGGAATTTTAAAATGACCAAAATTGAAGTGAAGGGATTTTATTTTTTAAAATTTGTGAATTTTCTTGTTTAATTAACTTAAAAGAACAATATAATTGAATACAGAATTTGTTATTTTTAAACTCACAATCATATAAATTGGAAAATGACACATATTTACATGAAATTTAAACTTGGGAATTGGAGGACCCAAATTCCATGTTTTTTTTTCTAAGCGGAAATTCTAAATTTATATGTTTATAAATCCAAACAACAGAATTGGTGCATGTCAATTTATAAATTCTAATTTTTATCCGAATTTCAAGTTTATTTCTCTCATCCAAACATAATGTAACATTATCTTATCCTTTTAAAAGATAATGAACTTATTAATCACCGATTTTTCCTTCTCCCTTAATATATAAGGAAAATTAATGAAAAATGTTTGAAAACTTTCAGTTTTAACAATAAAGATAAAATAAAAAGTAAAATAAATAATAACATGATTGATTTTTAGTATAAAAATATGATCTTTCGTTAAAATGATTAGTAACAAGAACTTTTCGATAAAAGTTCCCTAATATATATTCCCTTCGTCTAGAGATAATTGATAATGAATCACCCGACACACTCTCCCCAATCCTCATCCTGAACTGCTCAATCGGTCAATCTCGGTTCTGAATCGTTTGGCTATGGCCTCCGCCTCCTCCTTCTCCTCCTCATACACAAAATACGAGATCAGGAAACGAAACCCAAACCCAAAAGCGGCGGCCCTTCTGGTCATCGACGTGCAGAACTACTTCTCCGCCATGGCCCGACCCATCCTTCAAAACCTCCTCACCACCATCCGCCTCTGCCGACGGGCTTCCATCCCCGTCATCTTCACGCGCCACGCCCACAAGTCCCCCTCCGACTACGGCATGCTGGACGAGTGGTGGAACGGCGATCTCGTCTACGACGGCACTCCCGAATCGCAGCTCATGCCGGAGCTCGACCGGAGGGGACCCGACGAGGACCGCGTGTTCGACAAGAACACGTACAGCGCGTTCAGGAACACGGGCCTCGAGGAATACCTGAAGGAGAAGGGGGTGGAGGAGGTGATCGTGACCGGCGTCATGACCAACCTGTGCTGCGAAACCACGGCTCGTGAAGCGTTCATAAGGGGGTATAGAGTGTTTTTCTCCACGGACGCGACTGCGACGTCGGATCGGGAGCTGCATGAGGCGACCTTGAAAAACATGGCTTGTGGGTTTGCCTACTTGGTGGATTGCAAGAGGCTTGAGGACGGCCTTTTTCCGGGGACATAATCAGAAATTAACCTTTCGCGGTTGAATTAGTAAAAGGCCTTATTGTTTGTGTTGTGCAGTGCAGTTTGTTTTCTCATGTATTTTGTGGTCATGGAATAATTAGGTACCCAGGTGGTATCATACATTTACTAATGCAACAGTATGTAATATTTATGTTAAATCAATCTAGTTGGATACGGTTTGAGTTATCAGTGCGTATTACATAAAATATTGTTTAGTAATCCGGATTTAAAAACAAGAGTGGTGCAATCGAGTTCATGGTTGAAAATTCCAAGTCACTCTAACTTTGGGGTGGGCATGTACCCTTGTTCATGTACAAAATTAGTGAGATTTTTAAACAATATAAAGTGTTTAAGTTTGTAAAATTTGCACGATAGTGAAGTATGGTACAAGCAACCTTGATCACATATTTGTTACATTCAATTATGTTTTTCTTATACAAGTAATATTGTGCTTCAAGTTAACGGAAATGGTTGGAATTGAGATTCAAATTTATATTCATAAGAGAGTACATTTGCTGGAGTCAATCTGATTAAAATTATGCTTGCACTATATTCAATTTGTGTTGATCCTAAAAACTACCAAGCCTACGTGGCGCGCAGAACGAGTAACTATTAAGCTAACTATGTTATTAGGTTGTGTGTGGGGCGTGCTAACTCGTCAGCCGAGTTCTGCCATGGAGTAAAATATGTCGATGTGGCATTGGGCGCTACTGACTTCTCGATCTTGCAACTGCGATCGAAGAAGGAACACATCTCGGTCTTCAGGTTTCAGAACCTAAAAAACAAGGCTGCTAGTCTCTTCAAAGTTCACAAAACGCCAGCGCCAAGTTCGATCTCAGTAATTGTATTCGTAAGAGTATAAGTAAACCGAACTAATACCAAGCTATATGGACACAAATACTCGAAAGAGATAAATGTCTTGATCATAAATGTGATTCGACCGTCGGAATGCCGAACTCTAAAATGTACTTGTGAATATCCAATCATAAACTAAAACTCGACTTTCAATGTGTTGAGCCTAGTAACCTGGTAACACCTCACTTCACCTAGAAGGCTAATGAGATGACATCTACCAACAAGGACTCTTAAATCCTTGTTGATCGAGACTTGGATAAATAACCAATCGATCTCGAAGCAGTGTTGTCTATCCAAATTGAAGATGCTTCTCGGTCGGCTGATTCTACGGCTCCAGTGTTGTTTATCCAAACTGAAGATGTCGCTGGTTGCCTTCACAATTCTTTCTATCCAAACTGAAGATGTGTTGGCGGGAAGAAATGAGGAAAGGAAAAATTCTCAGGGTTGTTGAGAAGCTTTGCGTAGAGCAATCTATGTGTTGATTTGAAGGGGGCCTTGAATGATGCACTTCCTTCTCTATTTATAGCAACAAACCCCCTTATGACCGAACTAGAAATGTACTCGGATTAGAGCTCCTTAATCCAATCTAATCAGGTTTCAACCAATTGTAACCCATATAGGACTTTGAACCAAACTCCTTAACGAACCAGATTCATCCCCTAATTCTAAGTGTCTTTAGCTTTAAGATTCCTTGTTGCACTAGAGTTCGACTACCTCACCCTTATCTAAACTAATTATCCTCGCAACATGATTTAGCCGACTTTGATTGGATAGCCCATCACAAGATTCTAGATGAATGTTACTGGGTCGAGAACAATTCTAAGCTCGGCCAAAAATATTATTTTGGGGCCAAACAATTTGATAAACCCTTTTCACTTTGAGTAAACACTTCTTTTGAAAGACTCAGTCATTTTTTTTTTTTTTACATTTTAATATGAAGTTAGTATTTTTAAGAAAATTCAAATTAAGAAAGTAAATTCAAGCCCAATAAATGAAGTCCAAAACATGTTGAAGTAATAATCCGAGTATAAAGTCTCATTGAAAAAGATCTCAGTAATATTATTTGGACTTCCCACATGATTAGAAAAAAGAAGTTGCATATTCCAAATAACATGTATTATAGGAAAAAAAAAAAAGAAGCATTTTTAAGTATAGAGAACCAACATGAAGGTTTAAGACTTAGGCCAACGTTAGCTAAGCTATATTCTCATAACTAAGGTAGCATGGCCACAATTATGCATAAAGTTAGATTAAAGGATCCAAATTTGGTTTGTGTAAAAGCAGGCCGGAGAGGGTTTCAATTCCTAAAGTAGAATATGATCATTTATAAATCCAAACCATTTGGATCTTTAAGATCACTCTTCCTCTTCAACTTTCTCATTTTTCTCTTTCTCCTCAACATTGTTGCCTTCTTCTTCGACGATGATCAAATAATTGAGAAAGAAAGAAGAAGAAGAAGAAGAAAATGCAAAAGGGTTGAAGGTCGAGGAAATTTGTAGTGGGAATTCGAGTGGGAGGATGAGGGGGAGGTGAGTGATGGTAGGGAGGTCCGTAGGATCCGGATGGTTCGAATCCGGAGAGGATCTGTTCCACAAAAAGTGACAAAATAAAGCCAACGTGGCAAGGCAGTAGTTGGATTTAGCTGAGATCAAACATGTGAAGTTGATAAGGAACCGGACGATAAGAAGAAGCGTATTGGAGGAGGCACCCTTCCATACCTGTACTGCAATCCCAAATTATCCTATCCAACATCCATCCTCAGACAATCCCTTCAAACTCCCACACTCCCAATCGCCATCTCCTACTTCTTCCTCTCCCTCCCTCTCTATCTCTCTCTGCAAGTGCAATGGAGGCCCTTTGTTCTTCTTCTTCCTGCTCCTCGTCTCTTTTGACCAAGCAGGCGCTTCCTTCATGCTCTTCAATCAACTTCGCAGCAGGAGTTGGCTCCGTCTCAGTCCTCCGCTCCTCCATGCCCTCCCTCAAGACTCGAGCTTTTCCCAACTCCATCAGAAAACACAGTCTAATTGGGATCCCAAGGGCCTCCGTCGCTGTTGAGCAGCAGATCCAGAAGTCCAAAGTTGCCCTAATCAAAATTGGCACCCGAGGAAGGTACTCTTTTCATGTTTTCCCCCCTTTTTTAACTTTTGGTTTCCTCCTATTTGAAAATGTAATCTGATTTTAGCTCATTACTCCAATTATCCCTATTATCTATGAATTCCTAGATGAATTATAATGATGGGTTTCTTTTCAAAATCTTGTATTTTATGTCTTTTTTTCGTGAGTTATTGATACTCTTTCTGGATATAGGATAGCCCATTAGCACTTGCTCAGGCTTACGAGACAAGAGAGAAACTCATGGCATCGCACCCCGAGCTAGCTGAAGAGGGCGCAATTCAGATTGTAATCATAAAAACTACCGGTGATAAAATACTGAGTCAGCCCCTTGCAGACATTGGCGGGAAGGGTTTGTTCACCAAGGAAATAGATGAGGCACTCATCAATGGTGATATTGACATTGCTGTCCACTCAATGAAAGACGTGCCTACCTACTTACCCGAGCAGACAGTTCTGCCTTGCAATCTTCCACGAGAGGATGTCCGAGATGCATTTATATCCTTAACTGCATCTTCTCTTGCAGGTCTGCCAGCTGGAAGCACTGTTGGTACTGCTTCACTTAGAAGAAAGTCACAGATACTCCATAGGTTTCCAACACTCAATGTAAGCTACCATATTCTTTGGTGTCACGTGTATATCTGACTTTTGCTTGTTCGATATGTTGGAGATTGTATGCTAGTTCATTTGATATAGCTTAATTTAAAGTTTGCATTGGCTTTTGGGATCATTTAATGGAGTCTGGAGGGACTCAACTGTTTCTAGCTATGTGTTAGATTTCGAAAGTCATGGGGTTTGTATTTTGCCTGGGCCATTGAACGGATATCCGTTGGTCCATTTACTTCATTCTAATGGTATCCCGGTGAAAAAATCTTGTTCTAGAATGGGTTGTGTATGTGTTGGTGTGGAGTAGGGTTGGGTTGAAGATCAGTTGTATATGTTCGTTTATCTGAATGAAAAAGCTAAATGATCATGACTTTAGTTCCTTCCTAGCCAATTGTCTTTATGAGAAAATGTTTAGGCTGGATTTGAAGTTGGCACTAGATGTTCATATCCATGACATGCATGCCTTTTGATTGTGGCTTGTCAGGAATAATTCATAGGGCGATGCGCCTGCCCTTCCTGAATATGATCGAATCATGACTCTTTTCTTGTTTCCTTTTTATAACTCTCTATCCCTGTGTGTTTGTAACTCTCTCCCTGCCACTATTGCGTGCCATTTCTTAGATTTCTGACATTGTTCTGTTGCTTGTTTCACGTTGTGGTTAATTTCATCTTGCAGGTGCAGGAGAATTTTCGGGGTAACGTCCAGACACGGTTGAAAAAGCTTAATGAAAAGGTGGTCGAAGCAACCTTATTAGCATTAGCTGGACTCAAACGCTTAGATATGACAGAAAATGTGACTTCAATTCTTTCACTAGATGAAATGCTTCCAGCAGTTGCCCAAGGGGCGATTGGAATTGCCTGCCGAACCAATGACGATAAAATGGTGTGTTTAAATCTTTACATTTCCATTCGCAAGATAACATATTGAATGATATTATACTTTTGCACTAGTTGATATCATTGAATTGGCCCCATGAACACACACTTGGGTATTTGGCAGGAGTGTTCTACAATAGCTAAAGGGAAGCAATTCTAAGCTATTTTAGCTTGAGCTAGTGGCTAGAAAATCATGCATCAGTAAAATTTATGCAAAAAATTGAATCTTTAGATCCATCTGGACTTGTGAATGCGAATACTTCCGAACTTTCCTAAGGTGATTGACACACACACACATTATTTCTGGGTTAGTACAAAAACCTTGTGTAATATTTATATAGAAGTTGTTGCCCGCTAACTGCTAAGCTCTGCTTTTGCCTCTCCAAAATGTTATTTAATTTTTGGTTGGTCTTTTCCTTGCAGGCTAATTACATAGCTTCATTGAATCATGAGGAAACAAGACTAGCAGTTGCATGCGAGAGGTCGTTCCTTCTGACCCTGGATGGGTCTTGTCGAACTCCTATTGCTGGATATGCTAGCAAAGATGAGGATGGTAATTGCATATTCAAAGGGTTGGTGGCTTCCCCTGATGGAACCCGTGGTATGCTCATGCTCATACTCTAAGGCTATGTTTGGATGAGGTTGTCCAAGTTCCAAGGGATTGATGCTAAGTAATTAAGGAATGGACCGCAAAATGCAACATAGAGGGGATAATAAAAACCCTCTATGAGCATTACATAGATATGTGAGAGGGATTTGCTAATATCTAATTGGGAGGTGTCATCTACAACTCCCTCTCACATGCCTTTGTAATCCTCATGGAGGATTCTATATAACAATTTATGATCCATTACTTCATAACTTAGCATCAATCTCTTGGGGCTCGGAAAGCCACATCCAAACATAGCTTAAGGAACATTCATTCAGTTTTATTTCCTAGTTCTCCACTGTAACTTAAAAAGGAAAGAAAAGAAATTAACCTTTGCCCCTAATTATGTTTTCCTGTGTGTCTATTTTCAGTACTTGAAACTTCTAGGAAAGGCCCATATGCTTCTCAAGATATGATCGACATGGGTAAGGATGCAGGCCAGGAACTTCTGTCACGTGCAGGTCCAGGTTTTTTCGGTATTTAATGTGAGCCTTACTAATAGGGAAAGCTGCGGAAGTTAATGCAGCCTCCCTTCCTCGTGCAAATTTTGGTCGTTGCAACCAATGAGTTTATTTATCAGCCTTTGAGCTGTCTGTTGTAACTTGTTACATTAGTATTTGTTCTGTTTTTGTTGCTAGAAAGAGCGTCTGTTACATTTTTAAGGATAGTCGATTCATTGATTGTATATTAGCATTTAGAAGACAATTCAGTCACACTATAGGCTTTGATTGTTGTCATCTCAGTTCATTTAGTAGCCAAGGTTTTACGACTCTCTCTCTCTCTCTCTCTCTCTCTCTGTAATGGTTGGAAATGGATGGTAGTTTATTATGATCTACAGTTGGTTTTCGTTTATGATGGCTGCCTGATCAGGGATGCAATTAAACGAAAATTAACTGTAGAAAAAATAGCGACGCCTGATCTTACATCCGCACGGTTAGTTTTCCTCTATGATTGACTTCCAAGGAGGCAGGATCAGGCGTCGCTATTTTCTCTTTTGTTATCCACTAAAATTATGTGCACAGGGATTGCAGAAATCAAAACCCGTGTAAGTTCACCAAAAACAATTTCTCTGTTTTTTTTTTTTTTTTTTTTTTAATCTTTTTGCGCAACTGCTTCGAAGTTGCAAAGATTCCACCAATTAAGACTTGGAAATCTGACTGGTACAATTGATGCCAGAGACTAACGAAGCTTTACAAATTCCAAAGAATCGTAAAATTGATTTACTTATTGACATCGAGAAGAAGAAGAAGACGGGGAATGCTAGAAAGGTTGGGAAAGGAGTTTCCGATTAGCCAAGAAGTGTTCAACTAGGAGGAGCGACTGCCTTGGTGCAAACACCGGAACTTCATGGCCTGCCGCTCTAATTGTCACAAACATAAGCCCGTCGTACACAACTCTCCACCCGCCAACCTATCATATCAAAATTACAGTTAATTAATTGATTAAAAACAGGATGATCTACCAAACCACCCCAACATAACATCATAAATTCTAAGAGGATACTAAGGAGGAGTGACTGGTGAGGGAGCACCTGCTTCTTGTTGTACCAAGGAGTCCAATCTTCATTTATCTTCAACCTGAGCTTTCTCAACGCGTACCTAGTTGATGTTACCGGAACTCTCCCATCAGTATCCCCGCTGCAATATCATGTCAGAAAACAGTTCTATACAGTTAATGAGATAGTCATGATCGCACAACTTCAACCACTGAAAAGATTTGGTAATTAGCTATCCATTATTTCATGAATGATGAATCATTTATTTAAGTACCTGTAAATCCAAACCCGAAGACCCCCAGCTACAAGCTTTCCAATTACAGGAAGCATTGATGATGGTGCATTCCAGAAGATGTTATTGCTGTATTTGGACGATACATTGTCCTGATGAGTAATCACATTCATATATATAAACACATATGACTACTTAGTTCTTGCATCATTAGTTAATTTATTTGGTGAGTTAATAGGTTAGAGGTGGTACTTGCAGTGAGACCATGGATAGGAGATTTTGGTGACATTGGCATGAAGTGCCTTTTGAACGTCAGGCCTGTTCAAATACACATAACTGTAATCTGATGTACAAGGGTCATATCCTGCAGGTCTCTTGTGCCGTACATCCTGCACACCACAAATATTTTAATCAACTTTGTTTGCTCTAATAACATGATGAGTCGTTATAATTAGTGGGGAACTACTTACAGCTCTGGAAAACAGAGTGGAAGCGCCTTGGATCGTATGGGATTGCCCGCTGCTGCTGCTGCTGCTGGTGTTACTAAGGCACATAGGGGTGTACAAGCTGTACATGTCTATGATATTGTACACATTATAGTACTCTTCCAGCAGCGTGTTACACTGTTCTGATATGTTTTGGCCGAAGTCGCATTCCTTCTGAATATCATGGTACAAGCGATCAGAGATCACCGCGTGATCCCAAGCGTAATCAATCAATCCCTTCTGATCTGATTCATCATCTATTGCTGCGTTACCAATCTGCATCATCATATATACGCATAGTTAGTTTGTTATTGGGACACAGAAAATCGATTAAACAAAATATTTATATGATGAGCAAAAAGTAGCTAGATAAAAACTACCATGAATCCCTTGAGGTTGATATGATTCTCCTTGGATGACACGCCCCGACCCCGAGGTCCTAGGGACATCGAGATGGTCACGTGCTGGCCGACACCCGAAGGGTGACGCAAGCCATTTAATTAAACAAAACTAAGAAAATAAACTAAAGTAAGCAATAAAGGCTAAAAACCCAAATAAAAGTTCTACTTCTAAATATTGAAATTAGGTAAACACACAACACATCCAGAGCATAAGTCTAAAACAGAGTACAAGCAGAACTAAGAATAAAGAAGTGCTATTACAATAAGTGGTGAAGCGGAGCGAAAATGACACAAATCACTGGTAGGGGAATGCCTCGTAGCTCAAGTCGTAATCCTCGTTCCTAGGTCCTGAAGGGGGCGCAAAACAAAGGTGAGTGGACCAAGTTTATATATACAGTAATAGTAAAACAGTTATCAACATACTAACCCCCAGGTTTTATGAAAACACAAGTATAGTGAGAACATAGGTTTTCCGAAATCTAGCATGTCGTGCAATGTCTCACATCATAAATCGCATAAGTAATAAACACTAGTGAATGTCCAATATAACACTTCAGGCCCCATGCCGGCTCCCCGTCTCTGAGAGCACACAGTCAGAGGAAAATGCACTTCAGGCCCCTTGCCGGCTCCCCGTCTCTGAGCAGACAGTCAGAGGAAAACACACTCCAGGCCCTATGCCAACACCAAACCGTCGCCCGGGACGGACCGGATCTATCCCTACGTCCCGTAGCGGAAAGGACCACTAGGTAAGTACAAAACCAGTGAACATACATATATTGAAAATCAACTTCATAGTATAAAGTCATCCATCATCTATACTATAAAGAAGTGTTCTAAACATGTTCTAAATATCATATCGTCATCCATCAGATATGCTATAAGAACATGGGTTATAGGAAAAATAGTAATAATTCAAACTAGCCTCAGTAAGCATGTTATCTCGTAAAACGTTCATAAAACATAATCATATAGTCATGCTTTTCTGTGTATGCAATTCTACCATTAAAACATGCATTTTCAGAAGGGGTCCACTCACCGCACACCGAAGGTGCAAGCCGTACCAAATAGGAATAACGGAATCGCCGCTAAGAATCGCACCTAAACACACAATTGAGTACTTTCAGTCAAACTCTACTCAAACGATTGAATTTGAGAAAACGGACATCGGAAACGGGTTCAGGACGTCGAAATTAGCCTAGGAGGGTCCCCGTACGAAAACACAAAAAGTCAACGGTCAAAGTCAACGTTGACCGTTACTAGGCAAAGTCAACGTTGACCGTTGACCGGGTCAACGGTCACGGGTCAAAGTCAACGGGTCACGGGTCCACGGGTCGGGTCAGGGCTTTAGGGTTTTGGGTAATTGGGTTTAGGTTTTTAGGTGGGTTGGGTTGGTTAAAAACAGAAAATGGTTTGGGTTTTTGGCTAACAGGCCCGAAGGCCTTAAGACAAAGGGGAAAGGGTTTTGGGCTGCAACCAAGGCCTTAAGGCCTTTTGGGTTTTTAAAAAGAAATAACTAAAAATAAAAAAAAGGAAAGGGTGAGGGTATTGGGCCAGAGACCAAACGGGCTTAAGGCCCATGTGTGTGTGTAGAGAACGGGCCGAAGGCCTGGGTGCGCCGGAGAAGACCACCGGAGCTTCCATAGCTCCGGCCAACTTCAAACACTCGAACTAAACCCCGATCTAGGTACCAAAATGAAGAACTAGAGGAGAGGAGTAGTTTTATACCTTGGGTTCGCCGTGAAACGGCTTGTGGTGGCCGAAAAAACCTTCGAAAAACACAATCTCGCCGGAAAATTGGGTGTGCACTCACCCGTGCCAAAAACCCTCCAAAACCTTGGAAATCAAGAACCCAAGTTCAAAAACCACATCTAACCAACATCTAATAAGACTAAAAAGGAAGAAACCATGCTTACCCAACCGGAAAACAAGCTAAATTCGCCGGAGGTGCTCGTACCCTCTTGGCGCCGTGAGCAAGGGAGAGAGAGAGAGCTAAGGTTTGATGATGAAGATGGTGGCTGTGTCCTCAAGCAGGTGCAACAATGGGTGTGTGTGTGTGGGTGTTGTCACGGGTAGAAGAGGAAGAGAAATGAGGGAGCTTTCGAAAGAGAGAAAGAAAGATGCAGACAAACCAAAACAAAACAAAAGAAAAGAAAAGAAAAAGAAAAAGGAGAAGAAGAAAAAGGTGTCACGGATTGGGGGGGGGGGGGGGGGGACAAAAGAGAAAAAGAGGGAAGTGGGTTAGGGTGCTGCCACGTGGCAGTCTAGGGTAGAGTAATAATTTAAATTTCAGATCTTGGTTGTGTGACAAAATGAGGACCAAAGTGATAATTCTATAAATTTTTAGAAAGAATTACAGAATTATCCTTATAAGCAGGGGCGGGTGTAACATTGGATCTGTCAAAAACGAGCTCAGAAAGCTGTGGAGCATAATGCCCTGTAAAAAGGACATGCACATACAGAAGACTAAGATATATAGTTAATCAAAGATGCATGATGACATATACATATATTATATTATTATTGTATATGTATGTATATGTACCTGCATAGCTCTCTCCAGAAATGTAGAAGTCATGGGACTTGTACTGTGGAAACCGTTTAAACCAGTTGATAAGAAAATTGTATGAATCCTCAGCTGTCAGGCATTTTAAGAAAGAAAATGGATGAGTCATAACTTGCAGATTCATAAGAAAATGAAAAATTGATAGACAGACGCATTAATCTATCAGATACCTGTAATTTTATCGTCAAGTTCCTCGATATCTTGACTAGTATTGGTGTAAGAAAATCCGACTCCAACGGGAGACTCCAAAAACAACAGATTGGCAGCTGAAATGAATTACGAACAACAATACGCGTGCATGGTTAATCATTCAGACTCCAAAAACAATAGATTGTAATTTTACTAAATCTAAATGCAATATTGTCTTTCATTCGAAAGTTGCAGTTAAGTTGGGAGCAATTAAATTACCATTGTTCCAGGTGTAAGGGTTGAACTTGAGATTGGGTTCGGTGCTATTTTGAGGGAAGAAAGGGCCTAACTCCTCTGTGGCACCGTATCCAATTGATGAACATCCTGGCCCTGCATCCGCGTCATAAATTTTTTTTTTTATCAATTAATCTAATTGCTGAAGACTAGATAGACAGTTTAGTGTTGTTGTGTATAGACCGGAGCGTATAGTATGCGACGAAAGCTACATCCAGCCGTTCATTTACCCGGTCCATACTAGAATTTTTAGGACGTTCATTCATTTTTCATTAATATATCAAACGACGAAAGAAAAGTGCATATATGACATAGCTAGAAGGCTAAACATAGCCAAATGGGCAATTGCTTTAGGATGGGATATATGGTATATGGTCCAACCCTACTCCTTGCGTATAAAGACATACACTTGACAGAATATAAGAAGAAAAATTCCCTCTCTAAGTCTCTATGAATAAATCTGTGACGCAATTGCAGATACTATCAATTAGGTAATAGAAGACAGATAGAATACCAGTATTTAGTAATACACATACAGACAGCTCCATAACCAAATTCAGAAATCACACTTGGGGTTGAAACTTGAAAATATATATTATTCAAGGAATTAGGAAAATATGTAATCCATCATTGTAGGGTTTGACAGCTCCTCCGATAGTCCGATGAGGATACGGAAGTTACACGCATGCCTGTACATATATTATTCTTTTCACGTGCATGCATGGTATCCTGGTTTTCTAATATATGATATATCCATCCTAAGAACTCCGCCTCTTTTATATTTTATGTGTTTAATCACGTTCAGATGAGATTTAGAAGAATTTTTTAATTTGAAAGTCTCCTTCTAATTGAACCCATCCATAGAAACAAAAACATAATTAAGCTCACTAGTATATTTAAATATGGAAAATAAGAAAATAAAAATGATGACAGGGAGAGAATCGATGACAATCGAATGCACAAGAAAAGGATGAAAATGTCATATTCTCTTTAGCTAGCATGACCATATATTTTTTTAGTGATAAATGGCAAGAAACGAATAAAGTTGGACTTTAAAACTAATAACCTAGGTGATCATGAGAAATATATATGTATGCGAAAATATTTTTGAGTGAAAATTTTCTACCAAAAAAGAGAAATTTGTGAGTGAACATTTGAAGAATAATTACGACAGTTGTTTAACGAGGAATTGTGTGTTAACTAGTAAGAAAGAGTGGTGTGGAAATGAAGTCATGAGTGGCAGTGACCGACGTACCTCCGTTAAGCCAAAGGAGGAGGGGTTTATCTTGAGGGTTGTTGGTGGCTTCAAAGAACCAATAGAAGAGTGCTCTTCCGTGAGTGTGGTTGACGGTAACATATCCCGCGTAATGCTTGAAGCTCACTGGAGGCAGACCGGGGAGTTCAATCACCTGGTCTGCCTTTTGCTGTCTCAGAGGATCATGACGATGGTGCAGTCTAGCGCCTTGGGTCTGAGTAGCACAACATATGCTAAAGGCAAGCAAATAAAGAAGAAGAATATTCAAACGAAATGAAGAAGAAAAAGCCATTTAAGTTGGAACTTAGACTTGCTTCTCTCTATCTATCTCTCTAATATCTGCAGAAATATCCTTTTTATGAGGCACGTCAACAGCACAATTGTAGGTAGTAGACTAGTAGTAATCCTAAGAGTCGGAATAGTCCAAAATCCAAAATGGTAAGGCAAGACGTACAGATCATTCATTCATATAGAATGAAACCCAGATCGTCTAGGCGTGTGGTTTATATAGTAAGTCCGGGTGCTCCAAAGACAGATAAGAATGCTAGTCTTTCCTATTGTTGCTATTGAAATTACAAAAACAAAAATATGATTTCATTTGGCATTATTATTTTTAGGCAAATGATTTTTACACATCATTTTTCTTCACCTCTAGGTGTTTTGGAAGTACTATATGTAAATTGTAATTTAACCGTTGGATATTGAACAAATCAAGGGCTAGTATTAGAAGCAATGTGTACAGAATCATTATTATTATAGTGGCTTATGTTGCAGTACAACACCGAATAACCATGTCATAATACAACAGTTACTTTGGAGAGTTTTGTGAGTAAGTAGTATTAATCATATAAATTCTAATATTCAATAATTATAATTACCATGATTATACACTACGTATGAAATATGTTTTTGAAGATATAAGAAATTAAAGTATCTTGGCTCTATCGCATGAGTCAATCTAGAAGTTGATTAATTATGAAAAATATGATAAATTATTTGATTCACTTAATGTCTAAATAAATATTTATTTTACAAGTGAAGCTTTCGTACATTAAAAATTATCAAACCAAAATTTTCATATTTATAGGAAATTGATTCTGTAAGCGATACATGACTCAATGGAGCCATTTTATAAATAATCTCTCATGATCATTTATTAGCACTGAGATTTTTTTCTTGGCTGGAACATGTTATGATATTATTATATATGTCAATTGTATCGTAACTTTGAGGGAGTATGCCAATGCATTAATATACTAATAATATATGGTATAAATTGTCATTGCGTATTTGATTTTTTTATTTTTTTATTGTTTGCTTGCTTGTGTAGACTTAAACCAAAGGGACTCTTTGGGACTTGTCATATATATATATATATTTTTTTTTTGAACAAATGATTAAACTAAAGCGGTAAAAGAGTGGACTTAACCTCACAATTGGCTAGCAATAATGTAGTTCAAAATCACATTTGGCAAGAATTGAATCTAAAATCTCTCACTAATTAAGAGAAATATCATTAGACCGTAATACTATGTGATATGACTTGTCATTTATATTAAACGCACAAATATTTCAAAGGAATTAACGTCACGTGGATACACCTTCAAGTTGAAGATGTCCTTTATTTTACATGCACAAAATCTAAAAGCTATTCCTAAATACAAGGATCAAATTTGACACCATATTGCTGTCCTTGATGTGATCTGTGCAATATTAGTATATCACGATGGAGAGATTTGCGGTTTGCCTCAGTCAAATGCTTTGAATTGTAACCTCATTTTCTGATCCTGAGATCACATATTATCTGTATATTGTTTTGTTTCATGAATACATTTATCTGTACATATATACTTGAGACCTACGTAGTCGACAGCTATTAATGTAGCAATATCCAAATGGCCAAGAGCTCAAGGCGAACTAAAATTTATCTTTATTCACAAAAGAAAAAATAACGAGAAAAAAACAATAGAGGTCAAACGATTTTATAGAGGCCAAGTGAGTTGTGAAAACTTGTTTTTATATTTCTATATTTATTGATGTTAGAGGTGTATGTGAAGAGTTTTGTTTAGAGACTATTGAATATATCGTCAATCACTTGTCTATTTATTTAACTATAATTTTATTTTATATGAACCGATTTCCTCAATTTAATGATGGCGAAGTAATTACTTTTGTGCATGGCATTGGCATACTAACATATATCTCACAATCAGATTAGGTGTAGCAATGTTAATTGGCAACTTGCATTGGCTAGCTCAAATTTTTAATATATATTTGGACAAATATGTAGGATTCCTAATTCCAAAAGTAAAAGGCTCTCCATGCATAATTGCACTTGTATCAATCCGAGAATTAAACACAATACAAAACGAGCATATCAGAGCGTATCAAAATGCGACAGATGGCAGCTTATGGTTAGCCAAAAAATGCTGATCTGGAGAGAACGCCTCGGAGGAAAATGAAATGTGGGAACTTTGAAGGCCTCCTCCTCTCATCGTTAGGAAAGTCAACCCCTCATTCTCCATACTCCATCATCCAACCATGATAAACTAATATTTTAGAATATATTTACAAATTATGCAATGTGTCATCAATAGAAAATAAGTACGTTAATCAATACTTAAATAATAATTCAATCTTTAACAACCATGTCATGTGATTTACAGAATATAGTTTAACTAAATGATCTCCTTAACATTACCTCATATTACATACATTCAATTTTGTTATTTCTAAATCATTGTTAGTAACCCAACTAATCTCCAATTAGTGATCAAAAGTTTGATATTATTTTAGACTTTTAATGCGTTTAACTTTATTTTCCGATTTTCTATCCTATCGAATGCGTCTGATTCATCCAAAGAAAATAATATGAAGTAGGAACAATCTACCCAAAAAGAGAAGGAAAGAGATATGGAGTAGGTAGACCTAGGAATATTCCAAGGAAAGCAAATAAAAATCATAAAGCTTACAAATTTCTTCCTTTGAATGGTTTGATCTTTTATTTTATCCAATCCTTTTATATAGACAGTTAGACGTTCAATTTAGACACTGATTTCAGATAAATCCAACTATTTATTTATTTATCTTACACGTTTGTTCTTTCCTTTTCTTCCTTCATTGGTATTTTTGGCATTTTACGATAAAATAAATCAATTATCTCTCTATGGACCATGGTTGCCCCATGGGGTCCAATCCTCAGTGATGTTTAGGCCAAGCTTGTTCAGTGTTTACCTTGTTGAGGTCTCTGGAACCCCAAATAGATTGATGCTTGTTATGTACACTTTCGGGGTGGAATTACAATGTTATTGTTCTCATCGTTGAATGCACATAAACATACAGATGAAGCCGCCCACATTGTCTCTCTGTGCGTGCGAGCGTGTGTTGCATCCAAACAAGCAAACAGTACCAGTTCTAAAAGCTCAACAACCTGCTCACATCGTTTTGCTTGGTTTTTACTCAAAGAAAGACCATCACATCTAAATCAAACGAAAACAAATGGGAAAGACCATCGCAACCAAAACATAAACGAACACTTTGTATGGTCGGACCTGTCACGTGTGAGCATGCGGTGAAATTGACGGAGCCAAAGCCTTAACTTTGAGCACCATGATTTCAATAAATAAGAGAAGTAATATTCATCAGGTAATGCAACCATGCAAGTCTGGATAACCTTCAGCCTTTCAGATCTTTAATATCAAAAGAGAGAAAATTTCCATACCAAGCAAGAACCAAAAGTCACTCATGCTCAGGAAAGAACCTTTGAACCTAATACATAAAACACAAGATGCCAACTTTAACAAAACTTAGCTCCACCGTCTTCGGTCTTCCTCCTCATCAACAGGAGTATACCACTCTGGCCGACGTTAGAGTTGCTCAACCTATAGTTCAGAAGCACTTCTTCATCACAAAGTGCCCTTGTAGCCACCAGGACAAGACTCTGCAAAACAGGAACATCTGAGCTGCTATTTTTCGAACCTCCAAGCTTGAACCAAAAGCTTCCAAATCTTTTCATCTTCACTTCTTCTGCATCTCCAAATATTACATTTGGAATATAGACCCTTATTTCTTTTTCGGTCAGTGGGAAGTCATAAGGGCAAACCATAACATTTGGAGACATATCCTTTGCCGGATGGTTGCAAAATGAGCCAAAGCTAATGGGTGCCTCCGCTCTATTACGTCGCCACTTTTTCCCAATTTCCTCTGATCCAAAGGCTTACTGAGGAGTCTCCAGATCCAATCTCGACCTTTCTCATCTCCCTGCTTACTAGGCCTGGTTTCTGGTACGGTTAAACCATCCCAAAAGTCACGGGTTTCAACCCCATAACCCCAAGGTTGAGCGTTGATCACAGTTCCATCATACCTTGTGATCAAATATGAGTTTTGTGCATTAACCCTTGGGTATCCAGGAATGTAGCGGTAATACGCTGGGGAATATACTACACCAGGGTACACGGCCACCACAGCACCAACATCACATTCACCATTTAGAAATAACCTTTGTCCCGCTTCCTTGTGGGGTATTTGAGAAGGCTTGATACCAAGCGTGTAGCCAATGAGATCTTACAACTTTTGAGAAACATCAGTGCGCTCTAATGGCCATGTCTCGGGCACCTCTGTACTGAAAATCATAACTATCAGCATAAACGCAAGTTTAAGCTAGTAGTCAATGCTCCGAAAAATTGCTGAGAACAGAGGAATAAGAAGCCAAGAACAAAAATAAAAAGCTCACCATGAAGTTTAACTGGTGGACCACTCCTACCAATAGCAAAACTAAGACCACTTCGTCAAGTAGCAGCATTTGATTGTTTAGGTGATTTGGTTCCCTCATTTATCTTCTTAACATCAGGGAAAAGAACTTCATCCATAGACGCGCAGAAGTTTTTAATTTGGAGATGAATGTTTTCTTGGACTTGTATCTGTTGATCAGCAATGGAGGCTTTATTAGCCATGTCAATGATCTCGTCCACATCTGCCTCATCCGCATCCCTTCCCAAGCGATTGTAGCTGGCAACATCCAATATATTCAAAACAAAAAGTAGCGCAGCATGCACAGTATACGAGCGAGAAAGGTAGCTCCAACAAGAAGTTAATCTAAATTTGTTTCTTTGGAAGCGAAAGGGCTTTAGTGGAGCAAAAATTAGTAGTTTTGTTTTCATATGGGAAGATGGTAATGTGAGAGCAACCTGGTATATAGGAAGAGGCGAATCAAATCTGCCTCAAACTGCTGTTGCCTTGGATTCCTATTAAACATGGGTTGTTTAGCAAGAGCTCGTTTTCACACCCTGAAAATAAAAACAGCACAGCGTTAATTTTCACATATAGCATGGCGGAGTGCGGTAGCCCATTTGGAAGTCCATGAAGACCAAATTCCGACAGCAAATCCAACTGTAAACCCTCTGTGGGACAACCTGACCTCGGCATGAGCATATCTAATGCCATTCCTTGACAAGGGATGTTAGGAACCTCAAATCGTAAAGTTAGTTCCTTAACAAACAACTAGTAAGGAAAAGGAACGCCATTTGGATAGAATTGATTGGGATGAATACTCCCACTCTCAGTACAAGTCAGTCATCAGTAGGCAGACACATAGCAGACCAGACGACGGAGAAGGAAGCTCAGAACTCCGAAGCTGCTGCCAACTCCTAATTTCGATCCAACAAAACCAACCAACCCAAATAACACTCAATTGAGTCATTCAGTACTACTATCTGATGGTATCCTCTTCGTTTAGAAGTGAGAGGTCTTAAGTTCGAATCTTGTGGATGGTGAATTCGATACCAAATTAAGCTGCTCATTGTGTGGCTTAGCTGAACTCTCTCTCTCTTTTGTGTAAAAATATTGACGTACTGAAAAAAAAAAGAAAAAAAGAAAAAAAAGAAAAAAAAAGAACACTCAATTGAACTGGGCCAGCCCTAAAGAATAAGATTAAGGTGGGCTAACATTAACCAATGGAAATTGAACTGGACAAGGATTCCTGTGTAAAATTCTTCAAATGAATGGGCCACATTAAACAGACTAGATCGGTTCTTTTTTCTTTTTTTTGGGGGGGGGGGGGGGGGGGGGGGGGGGGAGTGGTGGGGGGGGATGGGTTTAAATTATTTTCCTTGTGTTAAGTTCTCGGGAGGACGGCTTACAAATCTCCAATCTCGGGAGAGTCGAACCACCTTGTGTGCGTTATATGATCCTTCTGTGCGTGTTCTTGGCAAAAAGGGAGATGTATAATTCTTTTACCCTTTACACATTTCATATATGAATTAAATTGGTGAATTTATTATGCATATATAAATTAAAGCCTTGATACTGCTTGTACATATATATATTGGCTTTATTTAATAATTCATTTGATGAAAAACATACTACGTAATATTGGAATTATATGTTATTAATAAACTTAATTATGAGTCATGTTACACCTTGTTGGCTGTAAACGTGCAAATGCAACGATCCCTAGCTAGCCAGTAGCATCCTATTCTTAGCTCAAAGCCTAAAAGCGAGAAGAAGGGAGGCCGTGGGTAGTGTTGGGATTGGGATGGAGGAAATGGGTAAATAGAGAAAGAGACTGACGAGGTCCAAACACCGGGACTTGGTGCCCTGCGCCCCTCACCGTCGCAAATGTCAGGCCGCCCTCGTACGTCTCCGCCCACCCGGCCACTTGACCCTTATCAAACCATGCTTTCCATGGTTGCTTTACTCTTAAACCCATCTTCTTTATGCTGTACCTCGTTGATGTTACCGGCACCCTCCCATCCGTGTCACCGCTGCATGCATGTAATTCATTAGGGTTTTAATTATTATTTATCACAAATTACAACTTATTACTGCAGTTATCATTAATTAAGTTCATTACCTATAAATCCAAATACGCAAGCCAGCTTTCAAGAGCTTCTGAATGATTGGCAGTACAGTGTCAGGCGAGTCCTTCCATTCCTTTATGACGCCACTGCATGCCACAAGAAGCAACAAATTAAGATACCATATATTATATGTTACGTAAAGAATTACTTCAACATGCATCATCTCAATTTCTAATGCATTGCATTTTTCAAGGTAACTTGAGAAAATTACCCCACATGCAAGGACGGAGCTAGGCAGTTAAGGCCCACTGGAGGCAAATTGCCTCATTGAGTTTTGTGTAAAAATCAAGATGCTTATAAAGAATTCGAATTTATCATGTTTAAATACTTATTAGTTGAAATTTTCAAATAATATGTATAATAAGTTATTATTATGAAAAAATGTTTACAAGTTGGCAAGAAAAGTAAAACACTTAAATTATATACTTTACTATAATTATTTTTTTTTTTTCTTTCTAAAGTTTGGAGGTTAAGGTCACCCCCACTAGATAAAGTTTCTAGTTCCGTTCCTGTCCACATGCACACATATATATCTACAATTTAGGTATTAGGGTTTCTTGCATAACATATCAAACACTCAATATGTTGCGGGAATAAACAATGCCTAATTTGAGGTGGGAAATTAAAAAAGCAAGTGAAATTCGAGAATGTTATAATAACTGCGATCCCATACTGGAAACCAACTTGCACATGTCCCCACTCCCCACCCTAGCTAGAGTTGTAAAGGAGGGTCCTCCGGCTGCATGCAACTTTGTGTTTGTTATTTAGAGTTTTGACAAATTAATATCACCACAGGCACACATCCCTACCAGTACCGGTACCGGTACCAGCTTTCTTGCCTTGGTATCAGATGATTAATTTGTTCTGACTAATATATAACAGAGACAAATATGGAGGCAAAACATAACAGCTAGCCTGACTGGTTTTAGGTGGGAAGGGTACAACCATGGTTAAGGAATTGAAAACGACGTGTCGACAATTTGTAATCTTCTAGATATCCATCTGTCTACATTATTCATTTCCGGTTGCACAATAATATTAATATTTATCAAATATTTTAATTTTTTGTGTTTTATTGTGGAGAAAAGAAAACAAAAGGATAAATGTTAATGTAAGATATATTTCATTAATTATGATCCGGGCCTTGTGGCAGTGTGGAAACAGAAAGAAAGCTCCAGTTCGTTGATTTCTCAACGTGCATGTTTCTTCTAGTCAATTCTTGAAATTAACTTTCAGCTACCTCTCTGATCTCTCTCCCCCTAAATTCCAGAGGGATCGAGAGAAAGATAAATGGTATATACATACATGCATGAATCAAATTACATATGTAGATAATAGTTACCTGCACGGGGAGTAAGGATAGGAAAGGTTAGTAATATTGGCATGTAGGGCCTTCTGAACATCCTTTCTGTTGAAATATTGCTCAACATAATCCTCTGTGCAGGGATCATACCCTGATGGTAGCCTCTGCCAAAGCTCCTACACACACACACACACACATTTTACATAATTAATTAACCACACCAAAATTACATAACTAATTACTGGTTATCTAATGAATTAGATTAGATAAACTCGTTCGACAATGATTGATGACTTACATGTTGAGTAAGCAGCCGAGGTGCAACATTTTTCATGAAATTATTAATCCTTGTTGGTTTGGGAGAAGTAGTAGTAGATGGAGATGGATCAGTGAGGCAGAGGGGTGAATAAATACCGTAGATGTCAATTTGAGAATAATTTTGTAAGAAGGCTCGAATGTGATCATTGCACTCTTCTGTTTGGTTGTCATCGTGTACGACATCACACTTCTTGACTAAATTGTCGTATAGCGTGTCCGAGATTATGGCATGACTCCATGCATAATCAAACATCCCACTGTTGTCTGTCGGTCCATTGATCACAGCATTCCCAATCTAATTCAATAATTAGTTATCATGCGATGGAATGATTAATTATAGCTAGATAAAGAAATGAGTTAATTATGTCTGTAGGGTTAGGGTTCATGCAGGCTGGCTCACCATGAAACCTTTGAGATTTATGAAAGACGAGGAGTCTGATGGGGATGATGATCTGGTGGTTCGATTGTTTCGGTCGTAGATGAGGTCAGCAAGCTGGGGAACGTAATGGCCAGCATAGCTCTCCCCAGAAATGTAGAAATCGTGGGGTTTGAAGGTTGGGAACCTCTTAAACCATTCCACCAGGAAAGCATACGAATCAGCTGCTGTGATTCCATCACCCAGCGTACGCAGATCCTTGGAGTTGTTTGTGTAAGAAAACCCTACTCCAACAGGTGACTCCAGGAACAGCACATTGGCAACTGATCATCATCATCATGAGTATTCAAGAAATCAAGCTTATTATGCAATATTAATTAATTTGATGACATTAATTATTTAATTAATATAAACCTTTGTTCCAGGAGAAATCGTTAAGAATTAGGGTTCCATTGCTTCGAACAAGAAAGGGGCCCAGTTCTTGTGCAGCTCCATAAGCTACAGATGAGCACCCAGGTCCTGAAATATACATAATTATAATTAATTAAATTAGAGCATATCTTAATTTTTTTTCCTGGTAAATAAACCATTGACACAGATCAGAGATAGATGATAATTGGATGATGGAAGATGGCGCCACACTCACACTACACTGTTTGTAATACACACGAACCAAGGTGTGTATATATATGTTATACTACAAAATTAGTATTATTGGACCAATATATCATTGTCATGGACCATTATTAATCAAGCAAAAAGGGTAAAAAACGCCTAAAATTCAAAAGGTTAGATGACCTAGCTCTCTCTTAATTTCAGTAAAAGCACAAAAATGCGAAGAAACAAAGAGAAGAGGGGACTTTAATAATCTTAATTTTAATTGCATGCCGAAATTAGTAAAACGAATCAAATTGTCCGGCAGTGACTGGTGAGTAGGGATCGATGACTAAAATGGGGCATTGAGTATTGCATTTGCATGTGCATAGCCTTCCAGAACCAGGCTTGCCACTGTAACAAAGAAACAAACAAATTGAAGTGGTGGTGGGGGTGGAAACCGGAAAAGAAAGAATAATGAAAAAAAACGGTATATTGCTATGAAATTGGACGATGAATTAGAGAACACGGGAGAATAATGGGCTCCCAACACGATTCATTAGTTACAGAGCAATTCGCATGACACAAATTTTTTATCACATGTTGTTTTAATATACTATATTAAACCCAAACATTAGATTTCTCTCGGTTCTGTAAAATAATTTCGGCCCAAAGAAATATAACATTTAACAATAATAGGAGCAGAGGCCTGGCAGTGAATCGGTGATGGGCACAGGCAGGCCAGGCAATAATATCCCATTTGCATGCCATGCCATTGCCAACAATATTTGAGAGCCACATGTGATGGGCATCTCTATCCGCTTCAAGAGGGTAGCGCTTTTATAAAATAAAGACTAGACACAAGTTCTTCGTAGGGTACACCGGTGAATCAGTTAACACTGCTTTTTATGAATGGCTAAATTTTACTGTTTAACGCACATAATTTTGTTATACACTAAAATAATATATATATTAGCGTAACTGCGCTATTTATTCATGATTCAACCATGTGATTTTACTGAAAATCATCCCTAGTGAAAATTGAGGCCAAAGACTGCTTCCTTCCTGTATAATTATCACATATTAGGACCTGGGGGAATGCACTTCTTGGGTTGGGTACTCGCAGGACGGCCGTTAAAGGTAACGGCGGGGCGGCAAGTATTCCTTACTGTAAAAAGTTTTTGACTTTGTTGGAAGTTTGATGGGATGGGATGCTCCCTGCCCTCTGTTCTGTTCTCTGCTCTGCTATGCTCCAGAGACTCCAGAGTCCAGACCCAGAGACGACCAGAGAATCAAGTCCGTTACTGGACAGAACAGATGGTACTTTGTCCGTCTGGTGTGCTCAGACTGAGAGTGGAGAGAGATCACGGCAAACCGGCTCTCGCCGTCAAGGATAACGGAAAAAGCCACCATTCTAAAATCTAATTTTTTTTCTGATTTCTTACGCCTATTTTGTCTTAAAACTCTTGTAATTTAGCACACGAACAAATTGTGCCTCTCAACTCAACAGACGCCGACACACAATTCAAAAAGAAGATAAAGAAAATCAAATGAAAAAAATATGAGAGGAAAAAGTGTAACCTCATCCAACCCAATGAAATGCACATGAAAAATAATTATATTAAAAAGAAAAAAACATTTTTAAAACATCCCCTATCTTATCATTTTTTTTTAATTCGATAAGGCATAGCACAAGTACGTTAGATGATTAAATTTGAATTATTGTATTTTGACAATCTTAATCTAATTGCTCAAAATATCAATGTGTCTCGTATATTCGTACAGAAATGTATATCGGCCCTAGCAAAATCCAAAATAAAAAACAAATTTGATTGGAAGAGAGGGAACTGACCTCCATTAAGCCAAAGGACGAGGGGTTTTCGAGATGCATTCTCTTGGGCTTGAAAAAACCAGTAGAACAAGGCCTTCCCCGAATTGGGAAGTCGGACGTAGCCGGCGTAGTGCGGGAATGACACCGGCGGCTGTCCGGGCAAGTTGGTGACCCTGTCACTTTCTCCCAGTAGTCTCTGCACTTCAAATTCTTCATGTTTCACAGCATTGATCACAGGAAAGAGTAGTACTAGACTCCATATCATAACTATGTTCAACAGATTAGGATTAAGAGCCATTGGAGAATCTCAGCACAACACACTCACACACACAGAGACAGAGACTGCTAGCAACTACTACTGCTGTCCACTGATTGTATATACATTAATATTGTTCTAATTAATCTGTGTGCAAATTTGGGTGCTTTTTGTGTGAGTGAGACTCCGACTCCGAGGGGGAAGACCGAAAGAGAGAGGGCTGAATCTTGAACGGGATAAAAAGTAGAATGCAGTTTGTGTCCGTTCGATCAGACAGACAGCTTTTTATATATTTAAAAAGGAATGGCCAAGGGCCAATCAAGTGGGGGGACTTGGGGGGAGGGGTGGGGGGTTTTGGGGACATCCCATCATGGTAATTACATTTGATTTCTCACTACTTCTTGTGCTTTTCTTTAGTTCCCTTTCTTTTTCCTTTCGTTTTTGCAATACCCTTTTTCTTTTCTTTATTTAAATGTTTTATTTTTTTTCTAACAATGACTAACCACAATAATTAAATTGAATATGAGAGAGTGAAGTCATATTTTCATTCATTATTATCAGTACCATTAGTATTTGTAGTTTGAGTGTTGTTGCAGGCAATAAGAAACGACTCGTGGAAGGAACAATCAAGAGTTGCGCCAAAAGGGTAAGGAATGCTAGGATTGCCACATGTATCCGAGCAACTAGGTTTTGTTTGACCAAATGCTGCTGTTGCTGCTGCCGCTGCTCTTCCTAAAACATGGCCGTGATCATCAAACAACAACTCCAACTCGGAGGAGCAGCTGATTTCTATTACGAGTCATGACTAACTCTTCATGCATACTATTCTGATTTCTGTGTAAAGAACAACTCTACCCTCCACACAAATAATGCACGCGGCTTAGTTAATCAACGTTGAACTTTTTTTTGCGACCAGTCAGGCTATCCATACCCTATATGATTTCCCGTTGAATTAAATGAAATTTAGAAACCGTGGAATCAAAGTAATTGTGATATCAGAAAGATTACAAAAATCACGACCAAATTAATCAAAATCTTGAAGAACGTAGGAATGACTGTAAAATAAATATTTTACTGTAAACGATGAAAAAAAAACCTATTAATTACGGGTATTTTTTAGCTTTGCCTTATCTATACGAAAGAATTTTTGGAGATTAACTTATATACACACAAATTAAAGAAGGGAGCTTTGATGAAAATAGTATGGGATAAGTTTATTTTAACAAAAAACCATCCTGCAACTTCATTTAATGAAAATGACTTAAAATTTAATAAAAAAATACAAAAATTTTAATGAAAAAGCCAAAAGTTCAATATAATAAAAAAATTAATAAACAACTCACGCGCTGGACCGGCACTTGTTTTTGGCAAAGATATTTGAACCATTTTTTTTCTTTACGCATTAATAGCATGAGACGCTTGGTGGGTCATTGGTCACGGATAAAGAACTTGACGGCAAATTCTTTGTTTCGTTTGATCAAATAACAAAGGAGCAGCTTAGCTGCAGATCAGAAGCGACATAGGTGCAATTGCACTCTTTTTGCTTACGTTTCTTTTCTTTTTTTATTTATTTTTATTTATTTTTATGATTTACTTGTCCTTATCATCAAACAAAGTTTTCAACTAAAAAATGAAAATTTTAAAATTATTTTCATTAGTTTTCCTATTAAGGAAACCGATTGACCTCTATTGACCAAAAACATTTACCTTATGATATGGCAGATCTTGATTAGCCAGATGATCATGGTCGGTTGGGAAAACTACAATTTGGGAGTATTAGGATTTATTCGGCTCCTTAGCAATATTCAATATGTTGGCCCTCAAAATTTTCTTGGTGATGGTATTTAGCCCAAAATATATGTGCCCACCCACATACGCACTTACATTTGGGTTACGAAAACCCTAGCCTTAAAGTTAAAGCCCACTGCTGTGTCACCATTGATTAATTAGTGTTCTCTAAACACTCATTTTTATTTTATTCTTGTACACCCATTTTTCTTGTTTAATGGTTTTATTTTCAATTTGGAAATTCCTGCTGATAGCATAATTTTTTGTTCTACGTGTGACTTTATTTTATGAAGTAAAATTTGGACTATAACCAAAAGCAATATGAGTAACAATTGTGAAATTTGGATGAGCATGATAAAGTGAAATTGAATAGTCGCGAAATTCTTTAGTCGTTGGTTACCACGTTTTTTGTTACAAAATCCTACTTGTGTTTAAAAAAAAAAAAAAAAAAAACAAAAAAAATTATTTTCCTTAAAAATTGCAAAACTCTTTGTGGTAACTTTATATATGAGTATAATGGCCTTTTTACTTCTAAACAAAATGGTGTCCACAGACGAAATTTAACTTTACAAAAAACTACTCTTAAGATTAAGGCTGATGAAGCGACCTAGCTACATCAACCAGTCCCTAACCCAGTTTTAATAGTTATATTTATAACTATAAAAATTAGTTTTCAAAATATATGTTAATTTAGGTTAAGTTATAAGTTAACTAACCCATCATCGAACAGAGCCAACACACAATTTTGAAATATAAGTGGTCTGCTTTCCCCACGTATGCGTGTGCAATTTTCCCACTAACTAACTAGAAATTACGTAGTATAAAAAAATAGGAAACTTGAGAAACGAAAACTGTAGAAAATTAGAAATAGTTGCATCTTAGGTTATCTGCCGCATCCACTTCTCAACCTCCACACTGGATGATCTCCACTCCAAAACCAAAAGTTATCTTCCCTTTGGCCGCACTGGAAACGCGTCGACCTTTTTATTTGATTTCTTATCCCACTAAATAAACAAAACACACAGACCGACCTACATTCTTTGCTTTAAACCTCAAGTCTTCAAGAGACGAGAGATATATACCATATTCTCCAAATTCACACCAGCTAGTAATAAATCTATATTCACACTACCTAGATAGAAATTTTGCATATTTCCTAATGTGGATATGGAGTTTTTGAATCACTACTATACGTGAGATCAAACCTTACACACCAATTTTGTGTGTGACATCTTTGTGTCTTCTATCATTGATTGACACCTGTTAAGTTTATGGCAACAAAGTTAAAGAGGGTTAGGTTTATTAATACATCTCAATCAATAATAGGTGCAGAAGATTTGATTTCAAAATACATTGTGTATAACGCCCTAAAAGAATATTTCGTAAAGAGTAATGCTACACTTATCACGTTTTCTATACTATATTTGTATCACTTATTTAATAGAGATAGAGTCTGTCAACACATGTGAATCTCATATCAATTAGAAAAACGATACAAATGTGGTAAGAACATTATTTTTTTTCCTTAAATAGAAATTGGCTCAAATGAAAGGGTGGCAACTACGTCTGATGCCCAGAATACATTTCAGCTCACCAAACCGAAACCTATTGGGTAAAAAAGTAGAAAACATGCACGCCAAGAAAACACATCATGAATCATGACCTTCCCCCACCCATATAACACATGACCTCCACCGTGCCACTCCTCAACCTAATTAAACCAATATTAATAAACCACACACTCTCATCACATAGGCTCTCCTCTAATTCCAACAACATGATCACCACTCCTCATCACCCTCCTCATCCCACCAATAATCTCACCTCCCTCCTCTCCCCCTCCTTCTCCGAGACTTTCGTGGCCAAAATCTTTGATTCGCGGCAACTCTTTTTCCTTCACCACATCCAAATCTTGGAGCTCTTTCTGGCTCTATGTGTTTTCATTACCATACACTCGTTGAGGCAGAAGAAGCACCATGGCCTACCCATTTGGCCGGTGCTTGGTATGCTACCCTCTCTCTCTTTTGCCGTACTTGGGCTCCAAACCAACCTATATGAGTGGCTTTCCCAAGTTCTTTACCGCCAAAACGGCACGTTTCTATTCCAAGGCCCTTGGTTTAGCAGCCTCTTTTCTGTCATCACTTCCGACCCTCGTAACTTGGAGCACCTTCTCAAGACCAAGTTCTCCAATTTCCCCAAAGGCCCTTATTTCCGAGACTCAGTTCTAGATCTTCTCGGGGATGGCATATTCAACGCGAACGACGAGACATGGCAGCGACAAAGGAAGACGGCTAGCATCGAGTTCCACTCGGCTAAGTTCCGGCAACTGACGGCCGATTCGTTGTTTGAACTTGTCCACGCTAGGCTTTTGCCCGTCTTGGAGGACTCAATCAAACACTCGGCCGCAATCGACCTCCAAGACATTCTTTTGAGGTTAACTTTTGACAACGTTTGCATGATCGCGTTTGGGGTCGACCCTGGTTGCTTGCAGCCCGGGTTACCCAAAATACCATTTGCTCAGGCCTTTGAGGACGCGACAGAAGCAACACTTATGCGCTTTGTGACCCCAACGTGCTTGTGGAAGACCATGAGGTACTTAAACTTGGGTGCAGAGAGGAAGCTCAAGAGGTCCATAAGAGAAGTGGACGAGTTTGCGGATGACGTCATTCGGACAAGGAAGAAAGAGCTCCCACTACTACTTTCTTCCACCAATAATTCTAATGCTTCTAATGATGATGATAAGGAGAACAAGCATATTAGATCAGACTTGTTAACGGTTTTTATGGGTTTGAAAGACGAGAGGGGGGAGGCGTTTTCGGACAAGTTCCTGAGGGATATATGCGTCAACTTCATACTTGCAGGGCGAGACACGTCATCGGTGGCAATGAGCTGGTTCTTCTGGCTGCTTCATCAGAATCCGGAGGTGGAGCACAAGATTCTTCAAGAAGTATGCCGGATTGTGGGCGGAAGAACATCATCCGATCGCGATCATGATCATGAAAGTAAAAATAATGGCGGCGACGACGAAGCAGTAGTATTCAAGCCAGAAGAGATAAAGAAGATGGAGTATCTTCATGCAGCTCTATCAGAGGCTCTAAGGTTGTACCCTTCAGTTCCACTAGATCACAAGGAGGTAAGTTCAGTTTATTAAATCATATGCACTTTAATTATTTATTTTCTGTTTTATAATTAGTAATTTACTCAAATTAACCATTTTTAAGTGCATGCATGCCTGGCATGTTATGGGGCCTTGTCATGCCTCACACATTCATCAACTAACCATATAATTATAAGCTTATCATGATATAATAGTGGGATAAAAATTGTTCTCCAATTCGCATGAATCTTGTAATGTATTGATATGTAACTTCTAATAATTTTATTTTGACGCAAAAAATTGACATACTTTTTAAGAAATTCAAATATATGTGGAACTCACATATATTAGAGAATATCAATACTTGCGTTAGATTGGTGTAAAAATAGCATTACTCGTAATTTTGGTCAACAATGACTACCTAGAGGGGTCTTAATTAATTTATGAGATTCTTGTTTACCTAATTGGCCAAGGGAACTATTATTAGCATTCCAAAAATCTCATTCTACACTCCTCACAAGTGTATTTTTCTTTCTAATTATAGAAAGTTTGGAGTGCCAAATGAGATTTTTGGAGTGCTAATAACAATTCCCTTGGCCAACTCTGTGTACATATATTCATTGGAACAATTGTTTCGTGTTAGGAAGATTGCAGAGACTAAGCTAGCTACTTTGTAACTATAATAATCCAAAAAATAAAATATACAATTTGATTGGTAATTAATTAAGTTTTCTAATTGAGTTGAACTTAACTGATCAATTGAATATACGTAGGCAGTTGAAGATGACATATTTCCAGATGGAACAATATTGAAGAAGGGAACAAAAGTGATATACGCAATCTACAGCATGGGGCGAATGGAGGCGATTTGGGGGAAGGACTGCAGGGAGTACAAGCCCGAGAGATGGCTACGATCATCGGACGGCCGCTTCATGAGTGAGTCTGCATACAAATTTACGGCTTTCAACGGTGGTCCTCGCCTGTGCTTGGGCAAAGACTTCGCTTATTACCAAATGAAGTTCGTCGCTGCCTCCATCATCTACCGTTACCGCGTCAAGGTGGTCGAAAACCATCCGGTGGAGCCAAGGCTGGCACTGACGATGTACATGAAGCATGGGTTGAAGGTCACTCTCCAAAAGCGTGACCGTGCTGAGCGTCAAAAATTGCTAAATATATAGTATGGTATTAATATATAGTACATATATAGTGTGTTTGGCCTTCTTTTTTGTTGTTTATGATATTGTTGTCGTATACAGATAAATGGTGGTATTGCCATACATGAATACATGGGAAGATGATTGAAAATCTTTAGAGTGAGATGGTAGGGCTAGCCTGCTAGGAGGGATCTATATGCATTTGAATAATCGATCTAGTAATTGTGTAAGCTTGGATTGTTCATAATTTGGATTTTATCATCATATATGTATTTCAATATTTTAATAATCCATAAAATTAATGTGTTACTCTCTCTCTCTCTCTCTCTCTCTCTCTCTCTCTCTCTCTAACCTAACCTAACCAAAGCTATAATTAACCACCAATTTGCAAACATGACTACTACTCCATGCACAAATATAGTAGCCACTCTGATGCATAGATGCTATCTTACTTGATTTTCCAATGCATGTTGTGTTCGGACCATGAACCTCGTTATATAAGCAAATACCAAGTGAAACAGGTGAATCACATGATGTGTGAGATAGACATAAAGTGATAAAATAACAGTTACATGGTAGAATCTCTCCATTCTATGACAAAGATATTATTATGCATCATGTTAACTTCTTTAGCCTCAAAGCTGCCCCTAGGCCCTATGGCCCCTACCCCATCGCCATTGTATGGTACTTATAAATGGGCAAAAAAGAACAGATTCTAAATATATTGGTCGTTTCGTAAAGCATTTGATAAACACTTGGATTCAACAAGCCCTTACTGGATTTCTTCAATTTTCTCAACTTCCAAGGCATTTCAATTACGAAAGCTTCGCTGGTCGACCGCAAAAGTAAAGGCAAGTTTGGCGAGCAACTCATGACCTAAACATCCATCCCTGCAGGTTTGCAGTCGGTTTTTCTGTTCCGTTTTTAGCTTTTCCTGTTTGAAAGTTGACTCTGACCATCCGTGGATATATAATTGGTATAGGATGTAACTTCCATCCACAGATCTCATCGTAGAAAAGAATCCTAAATGCAGAGCTTGTTCTCATTGATTACTTAGGCTTCAGTACTTAGCCTAGTAATAACTCATATAATACTCATCAAAGCTTCGCTAACTATAAACTATGTGCTTGTATATCAGAGCTCAACAGTTGCAAAGGGTTAACAACCACAATAATGTCTACAAAGGAGACTGCACAAAGATCGGAACTGCATATATAATGAAAACAGAATGAAATTTCAAAAATGCGTTATTAAGTGGCATAAACTGTCAATGGAGAAAATAGAGGATGCACATATTAGTGCATGTGTTGAAATATACAACATTTTCCTATGTGGGAAAGAGGCATGGCAAGTACATCTCGGCATTATGAAGTTCTGACAGATTATAGCATCAAACTCAAATGCATTGAAATTTATGCAAGCATAACAGGGAAGAAATAACGTGGCAGGAGGAGCAGCGACCTGCTCACCCATTCCCTTGATACATTATAATCTTGATTTTTTTGGTCTCCTCTATGCCCTCCTCATCGAGAAAGTTCTCAACAAATTTTTCCTCTGAGGGATCTCTACGTTCCAACAGAATCAGAATAAGAAAATAAAAGCAATGCTGAAAAGATGCAGGAAGAAAAATAGAATGAAAGCCACATAGAAGTGCGTACTACTGCATGTTTCAGCACGTTACATGCATGGAACAAGAAGATAAAAGTAGACATTTAAAAATAACGGGTGCTGTGTTTCGCAGTATGAATCCTCCCCTTAAAATCCATATCCACCCATATGTAAATGCCTAAAGCATCGGTGGCTACTGGCATCCATTTATAAGCAAGCACACAAAATATGCTATAGAGTTAGGTTGTTAACCCTAACTGACCTATATCATGGAGAAGTGCAGCCACTTCTATCTGTCGACCAAGAAAAGTAAAGTATAGATTAATAAAGGCCTCCTCCACCAGCTTCTTCGCCTTTCTCACCGTCGCTGTTTCTAGATTAACTGTTATTTTGGAGGTGAAAATTATAGACAAACAAAATCTGAATAATGGAGTGAAGAACGGAAAGGGATGAATTGAGAATAAAACAACTTAATTTAAAATTTCAACCTAATTAAGATCCTAAAATAAAACAACTTAAATTAAAAATAATTCAAACAAAACATAAATAAAAATTACAAATAAATAATGAGGAATAAGATGTGAAATAAAAAAGGGGTGTGCTATCCACACACCCCTTTTCACTTCTCACACACCCTTTGTTAATTTATGTCCGTTGATTTTTTTTAATTCATTCGATCCGATGGTTGAAAATTAGAAGAGTGTATGAAAAGTAAAAAAGAGATGTGTGGATATCACACCCCAATAAAAAATTGCCACATGCTCGTGTGGCATTAGGCCAGTAACTATAATTTCCTTCACTTCAAATTTTTTTATTCATATTAATTAGAGATTAAATGGTCTCTAATCGAATTAATTTTTATATACACGATGAAGAAAGAGAAATAATATCACGCAGTCATTAAAAGAAATGAGTAATACGGTGTCCCTTGAATATTATTCATTGTATGTGAATGTGCCAATCACTCCTAAAGATTATGCTAGAGTCTCGGCATGAAAAATGTTTATGATTTGGCTTTGAGTACTTAATTTAGATGTTTGCTAGGGTTTAAATGTTAATAGAACACTTCCGTTGCAGACCTAGATATAACCGAGTTAGTTCAGTTTTGCTCTTTTAAGGTTCTTATTTTGAGGACGGAGGACCAAGTGTATATTAACCATAAGATTATATAAGTGTCTATCTAAAAGGCTTAAAATATTTGACAACTTAATAAAGCAAAACAAGCAAAATGAGTTTTCCAATAGTTTATGGATATAAGTTGGTTTTGTTTTATTAAATTGTCAAATATTTTAATCCATTGGATCTAAACTAATATAATTTTGTAGTTAATATGCATTTGGTCCTCACAGGTCCTCAAATGAAGACCTTAATTAAGAGAGCAGAACTCGTGTTAGTTAGTGGAGTATACTCTCTTATACTCACTCAAGTTCAAATTCATGTCCATGTAATGCATGCATGCATTTTCTACATTCTTTGTGTTTGATGGTCAAGCTATGTCTTAATGGCTCATTTGGAAGTGATTTAAAAAAAAAAATTTATTTGAACTTGTTTATCTTATCTTTACACCCAACTTAAAAACTTATTTAATAAAATTCCAAATGTGCCCTGAAATAAATAGAAAGAATTTCAAAACAATTAGAACCTGTATAAGCTCCAGCCAACCCCATCGGGAAAACACAAAGGGAGGCTTTCACACTCCCCAACAAGCCACGATATCCCTTTTTTCCAGCAAACACAAGTGAAGCTCCAACAATCCGATTAATGCTCTCCTTTTATCTCTTTTTTGTTTCTCTATGCGAACTTGGGTCCAATCAATCGGGAAAGAAAGGCCGGTGTGAATTAGTGTTGACGGAGAAGTGCGGAGTCATGTTCGATGCCACCGATGGCACCAAAAGGAAATGATGGTTCATATTCTTCTCGCGGTTGTGATACGAGAGAGGCGGGGAAAAAGAAGAAAAAGAATGGAAGGAGCTGACAGTTGTTCATGACTTGGGGATAAATTTTGGCATAAGTTTGATTTGGATTCGCCGGAAATAATGGTCAGGTGGGTTTAGGGCTATTGGGTGTAGACAGAAAAACACCCTTTTTTATTTTCTTTTTCTTATTTATTAAGGACAAATTTGAGAGTTTGTTGGACAAAGTTGTTAAGTTGAGTGTAGAGATAAAACAAATGGGTTCAAATAAAAATTTTCCTTTAAAATGAATAAAAACGATTTTGGTTAGAAACGCATAACTGATCCTTGTTGTAAAAATCATTTCAGGTGCTTTTAAAACTCACAAATATTTTATTTAAAAGCACTTTCGGTCTAAACGAGCCCAAACTTAGTTACCTATCTATATCAACCCGTTTAGGTGGAGCCACCCTTAACTCCTGCCACAAGCTCTTGATATATAAATGTAGTCGGGCAACTCAAAAATATCAATTCGCTGGGGCCGTTTATGTTCAATTCCAAAGCAAAATATGCCACACCAGGTACCTACTACAACTACAGCCTCTCTGCATATCTAATATCTAGTTCATTAATCCATGAACAACTTCAATATTAATTAGTAAAAACTATAAACAATGATTATCAAACAGCCGCTTAGGTAAAGTCATGTAACATCTTCAGATCTTCAAACAAGCAAACTTCACAAATAATTAAGTTGCGCATGATTCAATATGAACTAGCTTTAACCTAATTAACATATTTAAGGAAGTGTCAAGTAAATGAGAGCAAGAACACTTTCAATTTTTCCATTGGCTTGAAGATTGATGCAAAGTAAAAGAAAATGAAGTATTTGACTGGGTTAGATTGTTGGAAAATGTTGGGTATTAATTAGTTGCAAATAACGAAAATGAAAGGAACGCCTTATCACATATATCTATATTTAATCAATGCAGATTTAGTTTAGAGTTCCATGAGGGAATCCCTCGTTTTCTCGTGTAGATTAAATGAGATGTTTAGAGAGTCCATTAAATAAATATAGGAAGGTTGTTTATCTTATACTCAGTCGATAAATATGTACATATTATGAGTCAATAAACATGGACATGCTCTGACTGGCTAAGTCAATAAACCTACCTTTCTCAGTGAACACAAATTTTAAGTTCCGATTCTTATAAAATTAGAATCGCTCACATTAAATTGGAAGTTCTTTTTTTGTCGGCTGAGTAAACCTACCTTTCTTGGTGAATACAGATTTTAAGTTCCGATTCTTATAAAATTAGAATCACTCACATTAAAATGGCTTTTTTTTTTAAATTATTTTTTGTTACAATTAAGGGTTTCGAACTCTAGATTTGTCTGCTCTTGCTTTTATCTTTACCCAGCTTCACCGCTGGGCTAAACTTAGTAACTTGTCAAAACAATAAATTTAGGTATGCTATTCACACATCATTTTTTTCTTCACACACTCTAGTTATTTTTGTCTATTGATCTTCTTTAATTCATTCAATCCAATAGCTCGAAATATAGGCACATATGTGAGAAGTAAAAATATGTGTATGGATAGTAGTGTTCTAAAAATCGGACTAGGCGGTGAAGGCCTGCCACAATTTAGTGCAAATCGTTTCAAAAAATTGGTCTGGAGCTAGGTGGTCCTAGGCGGGCTAGGCAGCACCTAGGCAGTTTGTTTTTATTATTTATTTATTTATTAATTGTTTGATTTTTTTCTTTTTTAGTTTCATGGTGGTATACTTATAGAAATGGTGTACATAATTTGCAAATAATGGATTATGTTAGATCCCACATCGCCCAGGGGAGTGGATCCTCTATGCCTTATATGTATAGGGCGTGTCACAAAGCGGACAATATCGTGCTACGGCGGAGCCGGTCTGGAATGTGACATATTGACTACAAGTTCATCTAATTGTGAAAGGACTTGGGGCAGTTTTGAGGGGATACATATAAAGAATAGAAATAAACTAGATACAACAAGGTTAAATAATTTAGTTTATGTCCAATCCAATGTAATGATCATGACCAAGAAGAATTTAGTTTATCATCCAAGAATTCTCCTCATTATGATTATATGCTTACTGTTTTTTAAATATTGAACTTGTTGGATGGATGTACTTTGTGTATTATTATACTTCTATTTTTGCATTTTGTCATTATTTTATTATCCTTACAAGCATAATTTTTTTCAAGTGTAAATAGACACTTATTTACAAGATATACAATAAATTTACATAAATCCGCCTAGGCCATCTAGGCTCCCGCCTAGCCGCTAGGTCTCTGCCTGCCACCCGACTAGCACCTAACGTTTTTTAGAATATTGATGGATAACACCATCCTAAATTTAAGTCAAACTAAAATAAAATATAATTAATAAATGGGCCTAACTATAAGTTTGATTCTTATTGTCACATCTCGGCTAGAGTCCCCACCACATTCCGGGTTCAACTCTACTGTAGCACGATATTGTCCGTTTTAGGCTCCGACCACGCTCTCACGGTTTTGTTTATGAGAACTCACACGATAACTTCCCAGTGAATCGGGCCCCCACCACATCCCGGACCGGGATGTGACACTTATGAAGTAATTAGTTGCAACTATTAAACTCACACCACTACAACAACAATATAGCGAAGATGCGGGAAGTAACAATATGCATTAAGAGGGTCACTCAAAGGTGATTGTGAAATTTGGTTCTTCTAATATCGTGATCATGTTGCGAAGCGAGTTGAAAGTGGTTGCAAACGATTGACAGCGTAATTCACGATGTATTACAAATGACTAGACAATTGGAGTCAGTTGACTTTTTATACTTGTCGTTAATCTAGCTAAGTAACTCACCCGATGGCTTCCTTTGCACCCAAATATGGGGTATGATGTAAATATTTTTCTAAAAAGTTAATAAATATTATTATCGTTTAAATTAATCAAACTCACCTAATTAAGGATTAGGCGAATAATATTGATGTAGATTGAAGAAGCTAGCTAGATGATGGAAGCGCGAACGTAGTTAAAACGTAGAAGGACTTGTCGACTTGTTCTTCTTCTTAATTATCCACCAAAGTCTTGAAAGTCACGCATCCCTATTTCTCAAGTCATAACCAAACCCATTATTATTATTACACATCTGAATCAGCCATAAACAACGCCACCATTAAAAATGAGAATAAAATACGCCAATAGGGACCAATACATATTAATTTCAATATTTTCATTAGAAAAATAGTGAATTATATATAAAAATCGAAATATTGAGGTCGAGCACTAGGGGCGACCAAACCTAGTATTTTCTTCAAAGCTGAAAGCCATCCTCTCTCTTTCTCTACATGATCCATCTCCATGCCTTCCCCTCCTGCTTTATCTCATGACTTCCATGGCCGAAATCCAAAAGAAAACCATTACTCCCACTCCTAGTCCTACAACTTCTCCTACTCCGTCCGTATCCAAATCAAAAAGCAGTTGTTTTCTCGCTTGCTTCGGATTTTCTAGGCAGACGAGTCACAGACGGAGTAGGAGATCAAAGTCGGCCCCCATCATCAGAAAGGAAGCCAACTATATCCTAGAGGATCGTGAAAACCATAAGATTGATATCGAGGGTGAACATTCAACTGGTAATACTAGTCAACGCAGCTGGTATTTGATTTCTTGGTCAAGTTGGAGGTTTCACACGAACAAGTCCGCCACCAAAACCGTCCCCATCGACGCCTCCGGTACCACTGTAACCACCATCACCGACAAACGGAAACGTCCGTGCAAGGTGGTCAAGTTCTCCAGCTTGCAGACCAAGTCAAAGTCTGGTAACCTCGTCTCTATTTCCGAAGACGTAATTGCGGCCACCACCGATGGGGAGCCGCCAGGGACCCCAAGTAGGGAAGAGGCTGAGCCGCCTCCCGTCGTCTCAGACCCGCAGAACACTATTACCCAAAACCCTCCACAGGTATAGTAATTTATATTCATTATTTCACTCGTAGATATTGACCTTTAGATTCGAGGTTTCAGAGATTGATTTTGCTCCCCCAATATCACTTGTATGGAAGAAAATAAACCAGCTTAATGTAATTGTTGTGCTTTAATTTATTCCATTGTTTACGCGAATTAACTTTGTTGTAAATTAATTATTTGTGCCGTTGCAGACCAACACGATCAACCTCGGAAGTAGGAACCATTTGGAGTCCCCTAAGGATGGCACGTGTCAAAATCTGTTTTGCCGGAAAATTCATTCACTAAGAACAAATACAACTAGTGCAGGATCAGGTGGAAGAAAAGGGACATCTAGCAACCAAGGCCAACCCGGTTCACCGGCTGTACAGGAGGCTAGGACGCCCAAGTCTCGTACTCAGACAACAACCGCCGTGTTGTCGCACTCCGTGTCTTTCCCCGCTCGCGAAAGCCAAACTCAACAGGCACCGCCGGCAACTCCGTCGGCAGTGAGACACAATTTTAGTAAACATTATTCGTCATGGTCGTGGTCGACAACCGTGTCAAACAACGCCGGATCGAAAAATAATAATAGGGGGAAGGTAAAGGCAAAGGGAGAGTCGAGTCGAGCCAATAGGAAGAATTTGGACCCACTGGTTGGTATGTCTATTATTATGGTGACGTTGATTATTATGCTAGTATGGGGTCGTTTGTGTGCTATCCTTTGTACGTCCGCATGGTTTTACTTCATCCCGCGCTTAAGATCAGCAGCTGCCGCCACCGCTACTGCTGCCGATGGATTTGGATCCCCTCACCATAATTCCGTTTCCAATGTTAGTACTCCGCGGGCCTTGGATATGAATTCCGAGGAATGCAAGAAGAAGGTCGTCTTGGAGGGATTTCTCGAGAGGAATCACCGGAATATTTTTCCATGAATTTGCATGCAAAAATTGGACTATTTGAGGTGCGGTAAAAGAAGTCAAATCAATAATTAGTAATCTACTCCTGTGATATTTTGAAAGTATATGTTATTGGCACGTATGAAATATTGATTGTTTCATCATTTTGTCCTTGCTTAGTGCCTTGTCTGTAATTAAAATTTTGAAAATATTAAAGTATTATGTATCATAAAATACTTGTGTAATGTTGAATTAGCTTACTAAGCTGTTTTAATTCCCACCGATTTTTCTCTCCTTAACAACTAATGTTAACTTACTAATATTATTGTTTTTGTAAGAAAAAATTTTCAACTTTTTTGGTGGTTTTTATTTTAATTGGATGTTGGGATTGTCACGTGAAAATTGATGTGCTATAGTGGTTGAGAGGAAAATGGATGGATGGAGTTGGACAAGTTGTGGCCCCTGATATACCCCGTCAAACTCAAACACGTATACATGCCAAATTGCCAATCACATCTGTTTGTCTTATTCTCTAACAATCAAACTTTTTATATATTTCGTCAAATTAACGTGCCCACTTTTTATTTCCTTAATTGGTTAGTTATATTAAGGTCATATAATATAACCAAGTTTAGAATCGATATAAATGAAGGCTAAGAAAAACTATGTTTAATTTAAGGGACATGGATTCTCTCCGGATCTAGTTGTTCTAATCTACCTAGTCAAATCATCCGGAACATTGAAATTTGATCAAATGGTTAAAGTTATCATAACTTTTAAAGTGGGCTCCTGTTTGTTGCCGTTTGATTAAATTTTAATGATCCGGATAATTTGACTAGGTGGATTAAGACAACTGCATCTAGAGAAGATCCATGTCCTAATTTAAATTTGCGAAGTCTATCAACAATATAGACAAGAGAAAATGGATTTGGTGTATTCTATGCCATCACACTTTATTTCATCCAAAAATGGAGTGGATTTGTTTCCCATGAAGCACGTCGAGAAGACTGTATATCAATTATTTTCAAACAATATTTCAAACTTTGACATTTGACATCGTTTTTTTTTCTTATCGCCAATTTTGCGTAGCTACGCGTTTGGTTAAAATTATAATTATTAGAAGGCTTCCTTAACTTAGTTTCCATACATTTCCATAAACTAAGTTATAGTCTATACATTAATCAACTTGCACACGTCTGGGCAATTTGTCAAACAATTTAAATAAAAACTATTTACAATATTTTGATTAAAAAATTCTACAAAATTGTAACATATGTTGTGAAGGCAAAGCTGGCATATGATAAATTTTGCCTGCGAGACAGGCCAAAGAGACTTGCTCAAAAATAAGCCTTCGCAAATTCACTAACCACGTATGGATTTGATTCAATACAATAATTATAATTTGGGCCATTGTATAATGGAAAAACAACTTGCAACAATAACTATGAGTTTTGAAGACCCAAAACGTCAAGCTGACTTCCACCAAGCCCACTTCGCCGGCGACTTCTACCCTCTAGTCGGAAGCTTTGCCCGCAAAGTGTTCTCTCGACACCGCCCGGAGTTCCCTCCATAAACGCCGGCACTATGCGCAATCCATTATTTTCTAGTAAAAAATAAGCAACATACCATAACTTATTAAGGCCACCACAACGTGAAGACCTGTATTTTAGAAATGCATATATATGGTAAACTGTAGTGTTAGTATTGTGATTAATTAATTGAGCTATATATATTTTTCAGCTGGTAACTCATTAAATTTATTATCGTTAATTTTCATACTCTATGGATTACACAAGTCAGCCAAGAAAATATTATTTTTGGGTCCATTTCTTGAACAATTCCAACGACACAGGTTTTCTTGTTTTCTTCCGTATGATGGAGGTTATGAGTTTGAAACTTTGAATACTGACAAACTTTGAATACCATATTAAACGACAGAATTTAAAAAGTCCACTACTGAAAGAATGAAAGTTGCTGCCACCGTAGCCACAATTGAATCTGGCGAACCATCATCAAGGTCACCAGAATCGCAAATTATACACTCGGAAATTTCTATATTTAGAAGGAAAAAAAAAATCATATGAAGAGTGATTTTGAAATGCCAACAATAATTTTCCATTTTTTATCCAATTCACTATAATTTTTTGGTTTCTTGCAATTTTTGGGCCGGATGAAAAGCTGTGTGCGTAGGGTGACATTGACTACATATTAATGGGCTGATTTTAGGAGCTGGTGTTGGCGGGCTTTAAAGGAGCCCAATTCAACAATTCATCAGCGGTCATAACTCGCAACCTTAACCCGACCACATAGGATCTCAACCCAACCAACCCAGATCCTAAAACACGCACGCTCACTGTGTCTCTCTTGTCTCCCTAGAAAAACAGTTGGAGCTTGGAGTAAACGTTTGAACCCATAAACCCTATCCCTCACCCGCGAGTCCCTCTCCTCGTTTCTCTCACGATGAGAGGCTTAATCTCAAACGCGAAGCTCCTGGCAAGCAGCAGGCCATGGGACCCATCTCTGCGCAGCTACAGCTTGATTCCGATGGTCATTGAGCACTCCTCCCGAGGGGAACGCGCGTACGACATCTTCTCCCGCCTCCTCAAGGAGCGGATCATCTGCATCAACGGCCCCATCAACGACGACACCTCCCACGTCGTCGTCGCGCAGCTTCTCTTCTTGGAATCCGAGAACCCGTCCAAGCCCATCCACATGTACCTCAATTCCCCCGGTGGTCACGTCACTGCAGGTCCTTTTATCGCTTCCCATCTTTTATTTCTGTTTAATTTTTTATAGGTTGTCTGAAATTCTCGTGCTTTAATTTGTAGATATTGTTTTGGTTTTCTATTTGTCGATTGCAATTTTAACATGTCAGAAATGCGATGGAGGATTTTGTTTTCTCATTTTAACCCATTCTGACTTCCATTTACAACCTGATTTACCCTTTTATAAGTTTGGTGGTTGTTTATTGTTATATTACCAGTTGAGTGAATTGATATTTGCGGCAAGGATGATTGTAAATCATAAGCATTATCAGGGAGAACCATGAGATTTTCTTATGACTTCGCAATCTATTAAGTTGTTGAGTGGAATTTGATTCTACAAACCGTCACAAAATCAAACTGTTAGACAAGTCATTGACTTGCATAGTCATTATACGGTAGCTTAATAGTTGATGATGGATCTCCACTTTTAAATTACCATTGTATGACCATGTACACGAAATATCACCAGTGTTTGTGGCACTCACTTTGTAGTTGTACACTCCGACATGGGTCCTTTTCACCGTAATATTACATGGTATCTGAACTCTATCTTGGCTACTACAGTTGTATCCTTACAACAAACAACAACAACAAAGCCTTATCCCACCAAGTGGGCTCGGCTATATCCTAGAACGCCACTGGGCTTGGTTTTGTGCCAAGTCTTCCGTTACCTCCAAGTACTCTGTGTCTTTTCTTAAAGTCTCTTTCCAAGTCTTGCTAGGTCTTCTTCTACCCCTTTTGACACTAGCCTCCGCCTCATAATCTCGTTGTGTGGGATTATAAGTATTGGACATTTAAGGAAAATGCTGTATGAGTTTTGTTAAGGTAGATGTAGATGGTAGGTTCTTATGGAATTAGAGTTTGGTAACCAGACAACTTGTGTCTGTATAACTTTACGAGAATGTTAAGAAGAAAAACTAGGTATCACAACCATGAATAGAGTTGTGTCTTGCACTTCTTCACTTTCTTGAAGTGTCTCAATACTTGACATGCTTAAAAGCATGCAAGTCTATGCTCCATTAGTCTTTCACAATAAGAATCAAGGTCGGCAAAACTGAGGACTAACCACATAACTGCTACAGAGCTCTTTTATGATTTTATCCATCTTCAAATTTGCTGTCTAGAAACTGAAGGCTTTGGAGCCGAGACTTATGTGCTCTCCTAAAGCATACTGAAAAGGTAGATACAAATTGAAGGGGAAACAAGACATGGCTAAAGCCATACTTGATTATGATGTTCCAAATCATACTCCACGAAATCAGGATAAATCCTTATTCTTTGTGTGTTTTCTTGGGTCAAGAAGTCAACTAATTGTAAGCCTTGTACCAGCAACTAGTTTTTTTTTTTTTTTGGGGTGGGGGGAATCAGTTTTAGTTTAAGCTATTCCGATAAAATACAGAAAGTCAAAGAGTTTCTACTACAAACGTTATTACAATGCTATATGTTTGTACTCTTATCAGTTACAATGATATGTTATGATTCTTTAATTTGCCGATACTTCTGATTTAATTTTTGAACAGTATAGCTCTGTTTTGTACCATACATAAATAGATGAGACTTGTTAGAAGATGTTAACAATAAATAAAGAAATAGACAAGACTCAATGCACGATTTGGCTAAAATTCACAAGCATTGTTTCACGGTGATGATTATGTATTAGTTCATACAGGTCTTGCAATTTATGATACGATGCAGTACATTCGGTCACCAATCAGTACCATTTGTTTGGGCCAAGCTGCATCAATGGCTTCTCTTCTCTTAGCTGCGGGCGCCAAGGGTGAGAGGCGGTCTCTCCCAAATGCTTCAGTTATGATTCATCAGCCTTCAGGCGGGTACAGCGGACAAGCAAAAGATATGACAATTCACACGAAGCAGATGGTTCGTGTCTGGGATTCCCTTAATGCGTTGTACTCGAAGCATACGGGGCAACCAGTAGATGTAGTTGAGAAGAATATGGACAGGGATAATTTTATGACCCCAGAAGAGGCAAAGGCATTCGGAATCATTGATGAGGTGATTGATGAAAGACCAATGGCTCTGGTGACTGATGCTGTTGCCAATGAAGGCAAAGAAAAGGATAAAAGTTCAAAGTAGGATCAGAGTCCTCAGAATTATATTTCTCATGTGTCGGTCCGTGCCGGAAGTTAACATGATTTGTTTTTCCCCTTAGCATTCATTTGGAATTCAGTATTTTCATAAAAAAGCACTATCACTTATAATCTTCGACTTTTGAGCGATGAGAAAAAGAATGTTGATACAAACTTTATTGGCGGGAGCAGGTAAACGCTCTAAGCCACTTAATATTGTATCCCTTCTTAATTTTTTTCTTCTACATATTTTGCTTATATATCCTAGTTGCTATTTCTATAAAGTGAACAAGGATATTTACATTTTAGATTTATAGAATAGATAGAAAGAAAAAAAGGGGAAGAGGAAATTAAGAGAGAAATGTAAAAGATTAAGGAGTCCTTGCCACGTACACAGACAGCACATAAAACCATCTCTCGGAGCGAGTCCCGACCAATCTCATCTTCCTAAATTAAATTTAAAAAAAAAAAAAGGGTTCAATGTTTTTGTCCCAAGTACTAATATATATCTATCTATACATATAAAGTGAGCATATATGTATGTATGTATATACAGTGTAAACCAAGAATAAAAGAAAAATCGTAAAATTACCGATACGTCCCATTCCGATTCGGGCAAAATTCCAATTGGTGCCCCCAACACCCCCAAAGCTTGAAAGCCCAAGCCCTCCTTCCCACAAACTCTACAATCTCTCGCCCTTCGACCGCCTCAATTCCTCTCTCACACACCCACACACTCTCTCCTTCTCTCTCGTTGGCTCGCTGGAATTGTGAATGCAGAGCCCTGTCTTCCGATGACCTAGTACCTCCGGCGCCGGAGCATCCACCGGCCGTCGACAACGGGCGACGATTCCAATTCCGAGTCTCTGGGACTTGTATAGGGTTTTCGTAGCTGCTTGTGCGATTCGATTGCGACGATTCAATTAGGGTTTTTGCTTTTGTTTTCTAAGATTGCGGCGTCCACGCCATGGCTCCGGGGCGTAGACGCGGAGCGAACAAGGCCAAGGATAAGAGCCAGTTGAGTCTCGGCGATCTTGTTCTTGCTAAGGTCAAGGGCTTCCCCTATTGGCCCGCCAAGGTCTGCCTATTTTATTCCCTTTCGCTTTGTTTCTGTTACGGATTCTGCCTCTTCATCTTCGGCTGTGTGCATTTTTTTTCGTTTTTTCCTTTGCGTTTATGTTTGTGGTTGTGTTTGTGTTTTGGGGCATTAGGGTTTTCCTTGAATTGCTTGTTGATCAATGTACCCTACTTGAATTTGACTTCTCGTAGAGTTTAAATATTAACAAAATTTGCAAAATTTCATAGGCTTTCGGACTTGTATAGTTTACTGAATGGGACTGAACATTGTGATGCATCTTAGACATCGTGCATATCTTGCCTTAAACTTTGCAATGTACTTTAAGGAATAGGATTGAACATATCTTGTTTTTGTTTTTGTCTTGGCGAATAAGATATTCGATTCATAAAATGGCTGTGTTAGTTTTTAAACTAAAGTATATTGCTTTCTGCTGTATAAACACAGAGCATGAAATTTCAGTAATTTGGCATGTTTAGAATTGAATGGACCATGTTTAATGTTTTCATCGATAAGAGTAACTCTGTCAGATTTTAGTTTATGTGACAATTCGGTTGGCCTTTGAGGGAGCTCTTGTGGGTTTGAATTTTCAGATTAGCAGGCCTGAAGATTGGAAGAAGGTCCCTGATCCAAAGAAATATTTTGTCCAATTTTTTGGAACGGAAGAGATGTAAGTATATCCCATTTGATAATTTCAGATTTGTTCATGTACATTGTATAAAGTATGTTTGTGAAATGTCTTACATTTACGTTGAAATACCTCTTGTGCATAGAGTTTTCATAACAAGAAATAAGACACTAATATATTGACAACCTAGGGTGTAGATCACAGAAAGGTGAAATTGACAATTTTTTTGGAACGGAAGAGATGTAAGTATATCTCACTTGATAATTTTGTATTAGTATATGCAAGTGAATACAGTTTGTTGTCACATCTACATTTAACTACCTGTTATACCTGGGCATTTATTATTTAAAATGAAAACACTAGTATATAAACAGCCTAGAATGTAGATACTGCAAGGTGAAAATGACAACATAGTCTGCCAAAATGCATTGAGTTGATTAGGATTTCAATAGTTGGAGCATTGGATTTTGAATTAATAGTTTCTACTGGGAAAGAAAATCTGAGGGAACTTGTTTCCTGCTAGTGAACAATTTCACTAGCGAAGTTTACATTTTATACAACTAAACAGAAATTTTTATGGCAAGTGTCAAATGTGGTCTGCTTTATAATTAATATATTAATTGGCGCTCAAATCTATTAAATATAGAACTTGATGCTTTTTCCAAAACCACTTTGAATTGCGCATAGAAACCAAAAAAAAAAAAAAAACCAGTGGAACCATTTAGAGCAAATCTAGAGTCCATAATTCTTCCCTCTGTGTTTTATTTGCTCTGCTCATTTTCTAATTCAACTGTTTTTTTATTTTTTTTTTAATTTTTTTCTGCTGGTTAAACTGACTGCTACTGATGTTGTTTTCTTGTTGTTTTCCCCACTCCACAGAGCTTTTGTTGCCCCTGCAGATATTCAGGCATTCACTAGTGAGGCAAAAAGCAAATTATTAGGTCGTTGTCATGCTAAAACTAAGAATTTTTCCCAAGCTGTGAAGGACATATGTCAGGCATTTGATGAGTTACAAAAAAAGAAATCAAATGATTTGAGAGTTGATACTGATAGATCAGACCCCGGATGTGATGCTCCGTCTGGTGATGGCGTAGAAGATAATGGGATTGATGTTGACTTAAGGGATGGGGAGGGTGTACGGGATTCCAATGGACAAACAGATAAAGAAGAAGCCTTGGGTGATATTTGCCCTAAGCTGGAACGTTGTTCACAGTTACAAGGTGAAAATGACAATGATGTTGTAAATCCATCTACCTTGTGTGGAGCAGAAGAGAGTTCTCCAGTTTTTTCTCCTGAGAGAAAAAATAAAATGGTGGCAGTTCCACCGCCTAAAAAAGAGGTATTAAAGAAATCCAAGCCTGAGAAGGAAGAAGTTTCTGGTAGTAAGCGTGAAGAAGATGATCGCACTAAGAAACACAGTGATGGACAGAGGTCTGTAGCAAATGGCCACAAGTTGTCAAAGATGGTTACTGGATCAAAGAGGAAACATGATGGCACAATTGAGGAACAAAAAAATCGTTCTGCTGTAACATCATCGAAGGATGATAGCTCTGTTGGTCCTGTTGATCAGCCACAATCTGGTGAGCGATTGAAAGATGGAACAAAAGGCAAACTTGGCTCTGGTGGCAGGAAGAGGGAGTTCTCCCCAGATGCTCAAAAATCAGATACTGGTAGTAAGGTTGGGAAAAAGACAAAAGACCTGGTTAAAGCCAATAAGCAAGTCAAGGTGCCAGATGATGTGATGGATGATCCTGAGGAACAGGCCAGAGACAAACATTCGGGAAGGACAAAGGGGTCTCAACCAGGGCTTGGAAAGCCTAATTTGGTAACAAATGGTCCTTCACTTCCTACCAAAAAGTCAAAACATGTAGATGCAGGGGATAGTGGCCCAAAGGGTTCAGTATCTAAAATTGTGAAGAGTCTATCTCCTAGTTCTGATGTTGATGACAAGACATTAAAAAAATTGGATTCAAATTTGTCAAATTCACGTGTGAAAAGAGAGAACCATCTAGTTTCCAGGTCCAAAATTGTTGTTGGACCCAGTGGTCCTGGTGATGAAGCTGTGCTACCCCTTACAAAGAGGCGCTGTCGAGCATTGGAGGCTATGTCTGATTCTGATGGTTTGGTCTCTGACGATAAGAAGAATGATATGTCATGCTCAACTGATGTCAGAGTTCCTACGCAGAGAAAACGGAGAGCTGTGTGCCTCTATGATGATGAGGAGGAGGAGGAAAAACCCAAAACACCAGTTCATGGAGGATCTTCCCGAAATACTAAAGCGCCTTCATACTCTTCAGACGCTGTAAAGAGCACGAATGAATATCATGAGAGGTCAGATACTGCTCAACAGAGTACCAAATGTCCTACTGAATTTCAAATGGGCCGCACAAAGGAATCATCTTCCCAGTTAAATGATGGTTTTATGTCACCTAGAAAACCTCACGTGGATGAGGTGAGGCCGGAAAGGAAACCTCAAATTGACAAAAAGAGTCTTGAAAAGGCAGTGCATGTGTATCACAGTCCAAAAAAATCAGAACTTGGGCAGTTGCTGAAGGAGGAGAAACCAACTGTGATTTCTCCTAAGAAGTCTCCCCAGTTAATTTCTACCACTAAATCAGTTGTGGAACAGCAGAAACCCACAAAATCTATTGTTAAAGTCTCTAGTACCGGTACTCAAAAGAAGGCTCAGGCTTTGTGTAGCAAGGGTTCAGGTTTAGTGTCTAACAGTTCGGTTTCTTCTCATAATCAGGCAAGAAACAAGCCTGCATCTTCTGGAGAAAAGTCTAAACCTACTCCACGATCAATCTCTCAGATCAACGACCCCGCTATCTTAACAGAAAATGCAACCGAGTACATTTTATTTTCTGGTGAAAGGTATGCATGCTCTTTCTTCATTGTGTGCAGGTTGCTACTTGCATTTCTTATGGTTGATAATTTGTTGCTTGTTTTCCTAATAACAGAATGGAAGTTGGCAGAGAAGATAAAATTGGCTTATCCATGGATTCTAGAACTCCGGAATCATCTCAGTCTATGAGGCATCTTATTGCAGTTGCACAAGCAAAAAGGAAACAAGCTCAGTCGCAAAATTTCTTTCTTGGATTTTCCAATCCAACTCTTGTATCTAACTCAGATATGCAAGGGAGGAGCCCCAGTCCTTCTGCAGTTCAGGGGTTTTTTTCCATTACCAACAGTGCGTTGCAGGCAGATATCCCAGGATCCAATCAACTCACAAATGTAGTTTCCCCGGCTGCTCATGGTCGACAGTATGTATCACAAGTTCAACTTGATTTAGAGGAAATTTCAGAGAGAAGAGTTAGTTCTGGGCATCGAACTGCTGGAGGATCGCTTAGTGGTGGTACCGAGGCAGCTGTTGCTCGTGATTCTTTTGAGGGAATGATAGAAACTTTGTCTAGGACTAAAGAAAGTATTAGTCGTGCAACTCGTCTTGCCATTGATTGTGCCAAGTATGGTATTGCCAATGAGGTAGGCTCCTTGGCTCATTCATATTTCTGTTATCTTTTGTTGTTTTATTCTTTTCAAAGATGATTACCATTCATTAATACAATATTTTCGTTTCTTTTTCATTCATCACTTGATTAATTTATCCAATAACTTATATCAATTTGAAAGCATTTCCATATGTTTGCTGGATGATACGTTTATAATTTGTAATATATGTCCATTACATGTGTGAGTGTACTCTTATTTGTTAAAAAATAAGCTCAAAATAGTTCTGTAGTGAGAATTTTATTTTCTATACTAACAATCATTCATCTTGAGTCTTGATTGATGCAAATGTTTAAGAGCATAAAAGTTCAAAAATCAGATGGGTGAGAGTGAGGCCAAGTGAAGACATCTTTCTAGTTTGAAACTGCTCATCTTGTAAATTTTGATTTCACCCAGAGCCATTACACTGGTCCTTTTGAATTTTAAATCTCATGTCCAACCTACCATAACAAATTAGCAGTTGTCATTTCTTTCTACAATTTATCTTACGCTGAGATAAAGAAAACTTTAAATAGTAGTTGGTGCATTCCTTTAGGTTGCGAATCTAGATTTTGTAATGCGTGTCAAGTTTGCAAACGAAGTTGGTTGATTATCTAGAACTGCTTACACTGACCAATAAATAAATATATCACACAAAATCAAAGATGATTATCATGGATTACCATGATGTTGATTTGTAGATTCTTTCAGTTATAATTTAAAATGTTGATGCAGGTTGTGGAACTACTAATCCGGAAGTTGGAAAGCGAGCCTAGTGTCCATCGTAAAGTTGATCTTTTCTTTCTTGTGGATTCCATCACACAAATCTCTCATAATCAAAAAGGTACATGCACTTGAAAGAACTTGTAATAATAAATATTTATCTCTCTCTCTCTCTCTCTCTCTCTCTCTCTCTGTATTTCATTGTAAAAATAATTAAAGATAGTTATTGTTTATTGATATTCAGGCATTGCGGGAGCTTCATATGTTCCGATGGTTCAAGCAGCATTGCCACGTCTTCTAGGTGCTGCCGCTCCACCTGGTTCTGGTGCTCGTGATAATCGTCGTCAATGTCTTAAGGTAAGTGCGCTGCTATATAATTTGATGAGTTTTTCTAACATTTATACAAGAAGTGAAACAGACTTCTCTTTCAGGTTTTACGGCTGTGGATAGAGAGAAAAATCTTTCCTGAATCTGTTCTTCGTCCTTACATGGATGACATTGGAGTTTCAAATGATGATTCAACTGCTGGTTACTCCTTTAGACGTCCATCTCGAGCTGAGCGTGCCATAGATGATCCAATCAGAGAAATGGAAGGAATGTTTGTGGATGAGTATGGAAGGTATTTAGTACTAACTTTTTACTTGAATGGTTGTAGTTGTATTGTATTATTTTCTTCTTTTGTTCTATTAAGCAGATTTTTGGTCCTCTAAAGGCATGACTATAAGATTCTGTTTGTTATTGTTACTTGAAGTAACTTACATTTGGTTATGGAACTCAAATCCAATCTCAGTGTCATGTTTAATTTGGAAAACCATTATACTTAGACTTGAACATATAAGGGATACGATGAATATATATCTTTCTTATATTTTATGTACATGCAATTCAACGAATTTTTAATTAATTATTTGTTTGTTAGATGCAGTTGAAGGAATCCAAATGTTGTTGCATGGAAAATTCAATGATTTCTTTTCTTCTTAAAATGTATTATTTTAATTGCTTGTTGGATTGTGTTTTGAAATTATAGTTATTTGTTTTTCCATGAAGTACTCACCAAAAGAAAATTGCATGATAGTATTGTTTAGAGGAGAAAATAAATAATGAGTATCTGGTTTGCAATGCTCGAGGAACAAGTGTTTGTTTCAGTGGAACACTTGTTGCAACTTGCAATGGTCTTGTTCGATTATTGGGTTCAGTTATGTGAAATTGTACTTAAAGATCTGTTATCAAAATGCTTCTATTATTTGTATGTCTGTGTTGTTGCTTGCACTTTTTCTGAAATTTAATACGTGTAGTTGTCTTCTGCCTCTTTTGTCAGTAATGCTACATTTCAGCTGCCTGGACTTCTGTCTTCTCATGCGTTTGAAGATGACGATGAAGAAGAAGAAGAAGAACTTCCTAGCTGTTCATATAAGGAGACTAGCCATCCCTCACCAATGGAAACTACCCATGCTTCTGGGGAGTCAGAATCATGTGTGGTGACTCCTAATGATAGGCGACATTGCATCTTGGAGGATGTAGATGGTGAACTTGAAATGGAGGATGTTTCTGGACACCCAAAGGAAGAAAGACCCTTGTTTATTAATGGTTCTTTTGAAATGGATCCACAACAGCAGGGATCAGATAGGGTCATGGAGCCAGCTTCAATTGCTTGCACTGATTTGCCCCCTCTTCCAGAGGGTTCTCCACCATTGCCTCTTGATTCTCCTCCTGCACCCCCACCTTTGCCTCCCTCACCTCCACCACCCCCACCACCACCTCCGTTATCTCCATCACCACCACCACCCCCACCTCCCCCATCACAGCCACCTCCTCCCCTACCATCTTCTGGTCATCAACCGTTGTTGATTCCCCAGTCATCTATACCAACACAGGCTTCATTACTACCGCAACAGATGCTGCCTCTGCAATCATCAATGCATCCTTCACCGCAGGTGGCATATCAACCTCCTATACCTCATGAATACTGCAGCACAAGTGTAAGACTTCTTGCTTTCTCCACCTTTATCAGTGCTACATTGTTATTGTTGTATATATTATGACAAATTCTTTCTTCATCCAGGGTAACCAGCATGTTCAAGTTTCTGGAAATGCTCCTCATGTTGGTCCTATTGATGCGACTGCCAAGAAGGAGATGTTTCCGCAGCAGCAAGCTTGCTTTGTTCCTGCTGGAGTATGTGGTCCTCGAGAACCTTCTGGATTTAATTCGACAAGGCCGCTAGAACATGGACATAATGACCTGTTTCTAAGTGCACAAATCTCTCAACCAAGCCAACCATTTCAACAAGTTAATACACCTTTCCCTCAAAGGCCTTTACCTCCTGCCCCACCACAAAATCCGTCGAGTCATTTCTCCTATACTAAGCAACATCCACAGCAGCATCCTCAACAACATCCTCAGCAGCATCCTCAACAACATCCTCAGCAGCATCCTCAGCATCCTCAGCAACCATACCACGGTTCATACTCTTTGCCTCCCCCACCTGATAGTCAAAGAAGATTTGTTGCCGATGAACAACGTGGTGTTTGGATGAATGGAGGAAGACCCCCACATCCGGGACCACCATTTGTCCACGAAGGTATAGGGTTCTGGTCCTGGTGGCGAAGCTATCCATTAAGAAGTTGCCTGCATAGTGTACAGTGCTATTATTCCCACCCACCTATCCATTTTCCCACCTACCTTGTAACTAAATCTAGATGACAGATCAATAGAAGGTAGGTGGGAATGGTAGCACCTTAGAATTTCTGCTTGTATTATTGTTAAAACTCATTTTCTCTTTGAGGCTAGAAAATCATATCATGGGCCCTAAGTTGTACTAATAATTTATTAGTGTTTTTATATAATGTTTTAGTTGTGATGGCCAAAGTTTCCTTTGCCTTATTTGCACTGCCCAATGCATCTCGACTTATATTATATTCGGTTCTGCTATGACAGGTTATTTTCGCCCACCGCCTGATAGGCCACAACCTAATAATATTGCTTTTCAGCGTCCTGCCCCTAATAATGTTCCAACTGGAGCTCCAATATCAGGTGATGTTTACGTAAACTCGTTTTGAAGTTTGCTTGCATGTTTAAAACACTGGGCTATTGTTGCAGTGATTAAGTGACTTTCTGGCTGCACTTTTCCAGGTCACAGTGCTTCCCAGATCTTGCCATGTAGACCAGACATATCTGCTGTTAATTGTTGGAGACCAGCTTAGTAGTGAACCTTAGCTCTACATAACTATTCTTGTAAGTTGTTTTTCTTTTTTTGTTCAACATTTAACTTTGTGTTTTTCAGCTCCTGCACTTCTCTGTATGGCTTCATCCTGCTACAGTTTAATTGATTCTTTCCTCATTGAAACCTCTGTTAATTTGAATCGATGGAGGCCTCTTGTGCTACCTCTTTTTTGATAATTGACTCCACAATCTTTTAATCAGAATCATCTCAAAGATTTCATATGATTTCTCATCCTTGACTCTATAAGTGCAAATTAGTGTGCTGCATTTTGAACCGTCATTTAGGCATATTCAAACTGTTTCCATGATGGCTTAGATTGATAATTCCCTCTCTCTGGGTGATGAATCTGTTTGTTTATTTTCTGTAATTTGTTTCAGCATTGACAGTGGCATATCAATTAGTTACGTCACATTATGCTGTGCTTGAAAGTTGGATTCATCTTGTTTGCAAAACCCAAGTACCACTTGAAGGCACTATTGAGAACTTGTGGAGGCTCTTGGCAGGACTCTGTATATTGTAATTTTTCCTGACAAATGTATCCTGAGAACATTTGCTTCCAAGTGTATGCCCACGTTTCTTTCTTGGTTAGTACACTTGTTTCTTTAAGTTTTTAAATGATGTAAATATACCCGATATCAAAATAGATAGAAATCAATTCAATGCACCAACTTTTAATCTTAGATGAATTTATTTTGTTATTATCTTTATGTGCATGTTGCATCGTAAAATGCATTGTCTTCTCAATCAGTTCAATTTGTATTCTTGACTCCACTCGGATGAGCATGTCCTTGCTTGTGCTTGCATCTATTAAACAGTCAAAGATATTTCAAATTTGTTCCCTCCTCTTGGATGGGTCCTGGTATTTCCAAGTTAGGTGAGGTTGAGTGTGTGGTTTGCCGTGATTTTGTTATGTTGTTGCTATGTTTTGGCATATGCTGAGGGTTAAGTGATCTCTTAAAAGTTTGGTTTTTTTTTTTTGGAATCATGTCCTTGGTTGTGCTTGCATCTATGAAACAGTCAAAAAGATATTTCATATTTGTTCTCCTCCTCTTGGATGGGTCCTGGTCTTTCCAAGTTAGGTGAGGTTGAGTATGTGGTTTGCCTGCTGAGGGTTAAGTGATCTCATAAAAGTTTGGTTTTTTTTTTTGGAATCATGTCCTTGGTTGTGCTTGCAGCTATGAAACAGTCAAAAAGATATTTCATATTTGTTCTCCTCCTCTTGGATGGGTCCTGGTATTTCCAAGTTAGGTGAGGTTGAGTATGTGGTTTGCCTTAATTTTGTTATATTGTTGCTACGGTTTGGCATATGCTGACGGTTAAGTGATCTCTTAAAATTTTGGTTTTTAGTGGGAATTCCGGTAATCACATTTTGGGATGTCATTCAATACCCAAGCGTAATTTGTTGTCAATTTCATGCATCATTGAGAGTTTTTCTTTTTTCTTTATAGAATCACTTTAATCTGTTGCCTTTCAGTTTATACTTTCTTTCTATTATTATAAGGTTTCGGGTAAGGTGAGAAGTGACTGATTTATTGGTATATGACTTTAGAGCACTCTTTTAGGTGAGATGAAAAGTGCATGCCTAGTTTTTATCTGGTTTGCTCTTAAGATATTACCAATGTCTTTCGTGATCCTGAAGGTGCACTTGGAATCCCTCTAATAATGTATAATCGGGTCACGCATTTTTCTTTTTGAATCTTAGTCACATTTTGTTGTTAATTGTTGTGAATGATAGCCCTTTTCTGCCGATTTCTAATGATAATGAAGTCTTGTTAGATGATTGGAGAATCCAATATTACAATTAACCAGCCATTATCTTTTGTCACATTTAGAATGTTGGAATGTACTGTTTGCTATTATAAGTTAATTGTGAGGTTCAGCATGTAGAACCAAGTATCAGCACTGCAACCCTTGACTGTAAAGCTGAAGTTACCGGATTTTGAGTGAATATATACATGATTCGAAAAGGAAACGTCAGTGTGTATTATATATTTTTTGGGATTATATAAACTCAAATATATGTGACCTTTGATTGGGATATTTATCTTATTCTTCTGTTGAAGGTGAAGGGTCAGCTAAGGTAACCTATATAAGTTTTATCTGACTCATTGAGTTAGAGGCACATCTGAGTTTCATTCCTTCACTCCACCTTCTGGTTCATTCAAATGGCAAGAGATGTCATTGTGTATTTTAGTGTGTGCTGTCTGGTACACGTTTTGCATTTTTATTTTTAGTTGATGTTGCAACGTGTCGATGACATGCCACTTATCAAAACAGAATTTAATTGAGTAATGCGTGGTGCTGTATGAGTGGCTCACTTTGTGCATTCAGTAGAGTGTCGGGAGTTGCATGCTACATATTTTGTGCCAATCAGCTCCTATGATGGTGTTCAGAATGTTTTCTTAGATATTTGCTGATGTAGAATTCTCCTTTTTTAGCTCCTTTTATGTTTTTCTTGTCTCAATAAAGGTGCGAGCTATGTGAGAGCCATGCGTGTCTGTATTTATTTTGAACGTTTAGTTCTAAGAATCTGTTTACTTGAGCCTGTCTAATCATTTCTTGTGGAGCTTTTACTTTTCCCTTTGAATTTTGTTTCTGATGAGGTATTTAGTCTGGAATGACATCATAACTATGCATGCTGTTAACAGGTTTCGGAAAAAGATTAAAACAGAAGTAGCATCCTCTGTTTTGGAGGGTTTATTATCTGGTCACTCACAGAGGAAAGGGAATCCACTTGGTAGCAGATACACTGCTGTAAAACATTCAGGTAAATATTTGACATGGATTTTTGGACCAAGAAAAGGCTTGTAATTATTTATTAGTTGAGTACAGTTTTGATGCAACGGTATCTGTTGCAGTGTAAAGGTAGTTCATGCAGATGCTTCTTAACTGTTGAAAGTTGTATTTGACAGTTCCCTTCCCTTTCTTTTCAATCAGTCGTTATACATTGCTTTGTAGCCACTGATTTTTCTTTTAGTCTGTAAAGATCCTAGTTTTCTTTCTGGGGGATAGAATTGGGTTTGATTATGTCCTTGTTGCTCTACCGTAGTACACCGGAGCATTACAAAATGAAAAGCGGTTCTCTGAATGCACCATTATTCTTTGTTGCTCTCTTTTTCTCATCCTTTCGTGGTGATCTTTGATTTCATTTTCCTTTCGATTTTGTTTTGATTTTCTTTTTGGTTATTTGACCATTTGCCCGAGATTGGCTGTTTTGTCCGTCGTTTGTCACCAACTTTTGTTGTTTAAAATCTCTACTTCTACTCCCAGTTTGAGTTCATTCCTAATTCGACTTGAGGTCATTTGTGCTCTGTCACTCGTAAACTTTGTAACTCTCTTTTGGAAGGGTCGTTGGCAAAGATGTGCTTCGAGCATGTGCATGGACGTAACTCGTGTCATAAACATTTGATTTTTATGTTGTTAAACGAAATTTGACCACCATTCATGGGTCCCTTTTATAAAGTTTTTGTGAAAATTTTGATTTCCTAGTTTGAGGAATTATTTTGCGCGGGAGTTAAAGAAAATGTAGCAAGACTTCTGAAAGTAATCCTACTATCTATTAGGTCCCAAACTAGTTTTTATTGATTTTTAAAATTGAAAAAAAAAAAAAAACAACTAATAGGAGACCCCTCAAATATATTTTCTGAAATGTTCGGAATATCCTGAAATTAATTTTAGGAAACATATGTTGCGACGATAAAGACTTGAATTTTGACTTGTAAAGATACTTATAAAAATTCTCAAATCGATTGGAAAACGTAGGTGAATTTATTGTAACTTTTAATTTTAAGAAATATTTTGCATGGAGTTAAGGAACATGTTGTAAAACCTTCGGGGATGTGATCATACAATTTATTTGGTCTTGAAATTAGTTTTTATTGATTTTTAAGTTAACAAATAGAAAAATATATATAAACCAATAGAGGCCCCCAAATATCCTTTTATACGTCGGAAGTGTACGAAATGTTTTAAATTAAATTTAGAAAACATGTGCCATGACAAGAGTGACTCAAGTTTTAGCTTATCATGAGTCTTGTAAAATTTGACAAATCGATTGGAAAACGTGGGTTTGAGGTAATATTTTACCTGGGAGTTAAGGAAAATGTTACAAGACTTTGAATGTGATCCTTCCATCTATATTAGTTCTTGAAAATTATTTTTATTAATTTTTAAAGCTGAAAAATAGAAAACATAAATCTGAACTAATAGAAGGCCCCCCAAAAATATTTGTGTCTAAAATGTTTGGAACGCCCTAAAATTAAATTTAAAAACATGTGGTGCGTCAAGAATTATTGAAATTTTTACTTACAATGATTCTTGTAAAAATTTCCAAATCAATTGGAAAACGTGAGTTATAACTCACAGATTTTGTGAAAAATAGAAAATTTAAATTTTAGGAAATATTTTGGCTGGGAGTTACAAAAAATGGTGCAAGATTTTTTAATGTGATCACAATGTCCATAAGGTCCTAAAACTAATTTTTCGATTTTCAAAGTTGAAAAATAGAAAAAATAAATACGAAATGAGGCTCCTCAAAAATATTTTTATGTGTCTGAAATGTTGGGAACGCCCTAAAATTATAATTAGGAAACATGTGGTGCGACGATAATTACTCAAATTTTGGCTTATAACAATTCTCGTAAAAATTCCCATATCGATTGGAAGTCGTGGGTTATAACTCATAATTTTTGTGAAAAATCAAAATTTTTAGTTTTAAGAAATATTTTGTCTGGGAGTTAAGGAAAATGTTGCAAGATTTTTGAATGTGATCCTACCATCTATGAGGTCCCGAAATTAATTTTTATTAATTTTTAAAGTTGAAAAATAGAAAAAATAAATATGACTAATAGAAGGCCCCTCAAAAATATTTTTAAGTTTATGAAATGTTGGGAATGCCCTAAAATTATATTTCGGAAACATGTGGTGCGACAAGAATTGCTCGAATCATGGATTCTAATAATTCTCGTAAAAATTCCCAAATCGATTGGAAACCGTGGGTAACTCACAATTTTTGTAAAAAAATCGAAAGTTTTAGTTGCAGGAAATATTTTGCCTAAGAGTTAAGAAAAATGTTGCAAGACTTTTGTGTGACATCCCACATCGCCCAGGGAAGTGATCCTTAAATGTATATTCCCATCCCTACCTAGCACGAGGCTTTTTGGGAACTCACGAGCAACTTCCCAGTGGGTCACCCATCATGGGATTGCTCTAGCCCCCTTCTCGCTTAACTTCGGAGTTCCCATGGAACTCGAAGCCAGTGAGCTCCCAAAAGGCCTCGTGTTAGGTAGGGATGGGAATATACATTTAAGGATCACTTCCCTGGGCGATGTGGGATGTCACAATCCACCCCCATTAGGGGCCCGACGTCCTCGTCGGCACACCATGGCCAGGGTTAGGCTCTGATACCAAATTGTCGTATCCCGGCCCGGGGCGAATCACTTCCTGGGCCCGCTCCACCACCGTAGCACGGTATTGTCCGCTTTGGGCTTACCATTCCCTCACGGTTTTGTTTTTGGGAACTCACGAGCAACTTCCCAGTGGGTCACCCATCATGGGATTGCTCTAGCCCCCTTCTCGCTTAAATTCGGAGTTCCTACGGAACCCAAAGCCAGTGAGCTCCCAAAAGGCCTCGTGTTATGTATGGATGAGAATATACATTTAAGGATCACTTCCCTGGGCGATGTGGGATGTCACAATCCACCCCCTTAGGGGCTCGACGTCCTCGTCGGCATACACGCGGTCAGGGTTAGGCTCTGATACCAAATTGACACATCCCGGCCCGGGCGGGACCACTTCCCCGGCCCGTTCCACCACCGTAGCACGATATTGTCCGCTTTGGGCTTACCATTCCCTCACGGTTTTGTTTTTGGGAACTCACGAGCAACTTCCCAGTGGGTCACCCATCATGGGATTGCTCTAGCCCCATTCTCGCTTAACTTCGGAGTTCTTACGGAACCCGAAGCCAGTGGGCTCCCAAAAGGCCTCATGCTAGGTAGAGATGGGAATATACATTTAAGGATCATTCCCCTGGGCGATGTGGGATGTCACAATCCACCCCCCTTAGGGGCCCAACGTCCTCGTCGGCACACCACGGCCAGGGTTAGGCTCTGATACCAAATTGTCACATCCCGGCCCGGGGCGGATCACTTCCCGGCCTCGCTCCACCATCGTAGCACGATATTGTCCGCTTTGGGTTTACCATTCCCTCACGGTTTTGTTTTTGGGAACTCACGAGCAACTTCCCAGTGGGTCACCCATCATGGGATTGCTCTAGCCCCCTTCTCGCTTAACTTCGGAGTTCCTACGGAACTCGAAGCCAGTGAGCTCCCAAAAGGCCTCGTGCTAGGTAGGGAGGAATATACATTTAAGGATCATTCCCCTGGGTGATGTGGGATGTCACAATCCACCCCCCTTAGGGGCCCGACGTCCTCGTTGGCCGGCCCGGGGCGAATCACTTCCTGGGCCCGCTCCATCACCGTAGCACGATATTGTCCGCTTTGGGCTTACCATTCCCTCACGGTTTTGTTTTTGGGAACTCACGAGCAACTTCCCAGTGGGTCACCCATCATGGGATTGCTCTAGCCCCCTTCTCGCTTAACTTCGGAGTTCCTACGGAACCCGAAGCCAGTGAGCTCCCAAAAGGCCTCGTGCTAGGTAAGGATGAGAATATACATTTAAGGATCACTCCCCAGGGCCGATGTGGGATGTCACAATCCACCCCCCTTAGGGGCCCGACGTCCTCGTCGGCACACCACGGCCAGGGTTAGGCTCTGATACCAATTTGTCACATCCCGGCCCGGGGCGGACCACTTCCCAGGCCCGCTCCACCACCGTAGCACGATATTGTCCGCTTTGGGCTTACCATTCCCTCACGGTTTTGTTTTTGGGAACTCACGAGCAACTTCCCAGTGGGTCACCCATAATGGGATTGCTCTAGCCCCCTTCTCGCTTAACTTCGGAGTTCCCATGGAACTCGAAGCCAGTGAGCTCCCAAAAGGCCTCGTGCTAGGTAGGGATGGGAATATACATTTAAGGATCACTTCCCTGGGCGATGTGGGATGTCACAATCCACCCCCCTTAGGGGCACGACGTCCTCGTCGGCACACCATGGCCAGGGTTAGGCTCTGATACCAAATTGTCGTATCCCGGCCCGGGGCGAATCACTTCCTTGGGCGATGTGGGAAGTCACATTTGACTGTGATCCTACCCTCTATGAAAATAGCAAACATAAATACGAACTAATAGATGGTCCCCCAAAAATATTTTTATGTGTCTAAAATGTTCAGAACACCCTTTAAAAACATGTGGTGCAACGAAAATGACTCAAATTTTATGCTTATAATGACTCTCGTAAAAAATCGCAAATCGATTGGAAAACGTGGGTTATAACTCATATTTTTTGTGAAAAAAAATCAAAATTTTTACTTTTAGGAAATATTTTGTCTGGGGATTAAGAAAAATGTTGCAAGACTTTTGAATGTGATCATAAAATCTATAAGGTGCCGAAACTAAATTTTATTGATTTTAAAACTTGAAAAATACCAAACATAAATATGAAAGAAGGCTCCTAAAAAATAATTTTGTGTTTGAAATGTTTGGAACACCCTAAAATTATATTTAGAAAACATGTGGTGCAACGAAAATTACTCGAATTTTGACTTATAATAATTCTCGTCAAAATTCCCAAATCGATCGAAAACCATGGGTACTCACAATTTTTGTTAAAAAATAAAAAATTTTAGTTTTAGGAAATATTTTGCATGGGAGCTAAGGAAAATGTTGCAAGACTTTTGAATGTGATCCTACCATCTATGAGGTCCCAAAATAATTTTTATTGATATGAACTAATAGAAGGCCCTTCAAAAATATTTTGATGTGTTTGAAATGTTGGGAATGCCCTAAAATTATATTTAGGAAACATGTGGTGCGATGAGAATTGCTCGAATTATGGCTTATAATAATTCCGGTAAAAATTCCCATATCGATTGGAAAACATGGGTTATAACTCACAATTAAATTTTTTTTTGGTAAAAATTGAAACTTTTAGTTGTAGGAAATATTTTGCCTGGGAGTTAAGGAAGATGTTGCAAGACTTTTGAATGTGATCTTACCATCTATTTGGTCTCAAAACTAGTTTTTATTGATTTTTGAAGTAGCAAAATGGAAGAAGAAAAAAAATTTGAATTAATAAAAGGGCCCCTAAAAATATTTTTATGTGTTTGAAATGTTCTGAACGCCCTGAAATTAAAATTAAAACCATGTGGTGCAACGAAAACGACTCAAATTTTTTGCTTATAATGACTCGTAAAAAATTCCAAATAGGTTAGAAAACGTGGGATTTTCACTTACAATGATTCTCGTAAAATTCCAAAATCAATTGGAGAACATGAGTTATAACTCACAGTTTTTATGAAAAAAATCGAAATTTTTAGTTGTAAGAAATATTTTGCTTGGGAATTAGGAAAAAGTTGCAAGACTTTTGAATGTGACCCTACCATTTATGAGGTCCCAAAACTATTTTTTATTGATTTTTAAAGTTGAAAAATAGAAAAAATAAATATGAACTAATAAAAGGCCTCCCAAATATATTTTTATGTGTCTAAAATATTTGGAACGCTCTAAAATTAATTTTAGAAAACATGTGATGCGACGAGTATGAATCGAATTTTGACTTATAAAGATTCTCAAAAAAATCCCAAATCGATTGGAAAAAGTGAGTAACTCACAGTTTGTGAAAAAAATCAAAATTTTTAGTTTTAGGAAATATTTTGCTTGGGAGTTAAGGAAAAAGTTGCAAGACTTTTGAATGTGATCATTCCATTTATTAGTCCCCGAAACTAATTTTTAGTGATTTTTAAAGTTGAAAATAGAAAAAATAAATATGAAGTAATAGAAGCACCACCCAACCCCTTCCCCAACCCAAAATATTTTCATGTGTCTATGATGTCGGGAATGCCCTAAAATTAATTTAAAGAACATGTGGTGCGACAAGAACGACCCAAAAATTATCTTATAATGATTCAAGTAAAAATATCCAAATCGATTGGAAAACATGGGTTATAACTCACAGTTTTTGAGAAAAAAATTGAAATTTTTAGTTTTAGGAAATATTTTGCGTGGGAGTTAAGAAAAATGTTGTAAGAATTTTGAATGTGATCGTACCATCTGTAAGGTCGCGAAACTAACTTTTATTGATTTTTAAAGTTGAAAAATAGAAAAAAATAAAGATGAACTAATAGAAGGCCCCTCAAAAATATTTTTATGTGTCTAAAATGTTGGGAATGCCCTAAAATTATATTTGGGAAACATATGGTGTGACGAGAATGTAACATCCCAGATCGCCCAGGGGAGTGATCCATAAATATATATTCTCATCCCTACCTAACACGAGGCCTTTTGGGAGCTCACTGGCTTCAGGTTCCGTAGGAACTCCGAAGTTAAGGGAGAAAGGGGCTAGAGCAATCCCATGATGGGTGACCCACTGGGAAGTTGCTCGTGAGTTCCCAAAAACAAAACCGTGAGGGAATGGTAAGCCCAAAGCGGACAATATCGTGCTACGGTGGTGGAGCGGGCCCGGGAAGTAATCCGCCCCGGGCCGGGATGTGATAATTTGGTATCAGAGCCTAACCCTGGCCGAGTGTGTGCCGACGAGGACGTCGGGCCCCTAAGGGGGGTGGAGTGTAACATCCCACATCGCCCAGGGGAGTGATCTATAAATGTATATTCTCATCCCTACCTAACACGAGGCCTTTTGAGAGCTCACTGGCTTCAGGTTCCATAGGAACTCCGAAGTTAAGCGAGAAAGGGGCTAGAGCAATCCCATGATGGGTGACCCACTGGGAAGTTGCTCATGAGTTCCCAAAAACAAAACCGTGAGGGAATGGTAAGCTCAAAGTGGACAATATCGTGCTACGGTGGTGGAGCGGGCCCGGGAAGTAATCCGCCCCGGGCCGGGATGTGACAGAGAATGACTCGAATTTTGGCTTATAATAATTCTCATAAACATTCCCAAATTGATTGGAAAACGTAGGTTATATAACTCACAATTTTGTGAAAAAAAAATTGAAATTTTTAGTTTTAGGAAATATTTTGCTTGAAAGTTAAGGAAAAAGTTGCAAGACTTTTGAATGTGATCATTCCATCTATTAGTTCCCGAAACTAATTTTATTGATTTTTAAGGTTGAAAATAGAAAAAATAAATATGAAGTAATAGAAGCACCTCCAAAAATATTTTCATGTGTCTAGAATGACTTGAATTTTGCCTTATAATGATTCTCGTCAAAAATTTCAAATCGATTGAAAAACGTGGGTTATAACTCACAATTTTCATGAAAAAAATCAAAATTTTTAGTTTTTGGAAATATTTTGCATGGGAGTTAAGAAAAATATTGCAAGACTTTTGAATGTGATCATACCGTCAATAAGATCACGAAACTAATTTTTAAAGTTGAAAAATAGAAAACTAAATAAGAACTAATAGAAGGCCCCTAAAAAATACTTTTATGTGTCTGAAATGTTAGGAATGCCCTAAAAATATATTTAGGAAACATGTGGTGCGACGATAATGACTTGAATTTTGGCTTATAATAATTCTCGTAAACATTCCCAAATTAATTGAAAAATTGGGGCTATAACTCACAATTTTTGTGAAAAAATCAAAAAATTTTATTTTAAGTAATATTTTGCCTGGGAGTTAAGAAACATTTTGCAAGACTTTTGAATGTGATCCTACCATCTATTATGAGGTCCCGAAACTAATTTTGTGTTTGGGGGATGCCCTAAAATTAATTTTAGGAAACATGTGATGCGACGAGAATTACTCGAATTTTCGCTTAATTGATTCTCGTAAAAACTCCCAAATGGATTGGAAAACATGGGTTATAACTCACTTTGAAAAAAAAAAAAAAAATTGAAACTTTTAGTTGTAGGAAATATTTTGCTTGGGAGTTAAGGAATATGTTGAAAGACTTTTGAATGTGATCTTACCATATATCTGGTCCTGAAACTAGTTTTTATTGATTTTTGAAGTAGAAAAAAATAATTGAACTAGTAGAAGGGCCCCAAAAAATATTTTTATGTGTCTGAAATGTTCGGAATGCGCTATAATTAATTTTAGGAACCATGTGGTGTGATGAGAATTACTCGAATTTTGCCTTATATTGATTCTTGTAAAAATTCTCTAATTGATTGAAAACATGGGTTATAACTCACAGTTTGGTGAAAAAAATGAAAATTTTTAGTTTTAGAAAATATTTTCCTGGGAGTTAAAGATAATGGTTCAAGACTTTTGAAGTGATCGTGCCATCTATTAGGTCTCCAAACTAATTTTTATTGATTTTTAAAGTTGAAAAATAGAAAAAATAAATATGAACTATTAGATACCCCCCTCACAAATATATTTATGTGTCTGAAATGTTGGGAATGCCCTAAATCGATTGGCTTTTAATAATTCTCATAAATTTCTCAAATTGATTGGAAAACATATAACTCACAGTTTGGGGAAAAAAATCAAAATTTTTAGTTTTAGGAAATATTTTTCCTGGAAGTTAAAGATAACGTTGCAAGACTTTTGAATGTGATCGTACCATCTATTAGGTCTCAAAAGTAATTTTTAAAGTTGAAAAATTAAAAAAAAAAAAAAATGAACTAATAGAAACACAACCAACACCCCCCCCCCCCCAAAAAAAAAAAAAAAGATGGGTTTGAAATGTTGGAAATGCCCTAAAATTATTTTAGAAAACATATGGTGCGACAAGAATGACTCGAAATTTTGGCTTACAACAATTCCTGTAAAAATTTCCAAATCCATTGGAAAATGTGGCTATAACTCACAGTTTTGTGAAGGAATCAAAATTTTTAGATTTAGGAAATATTTTGCCAGGGAGTTAAGGAAAAAATTGCAAGAATTCTGAATTTTATCCTACCATCTATTAGGCCCCAAAACTATTTTTATTGATTTTTGAAGTTGAAAAATGGAAAAAATGAATATGAAATAATAGGACCACAAACCCCCCCCCCCCCCCCTCATTTTTTTTTTTATCTGTCTAAAATATTCGAAATGCCCTAAAATTAATTTTAGGAAATAGGTGGTGCGACGAGAATGACTAGAATTTTGGCTTATAATGATTCTTGTAAAAATTCTCAAATCAATTGGAAAACGTGTATTCTAACTTACAGTTTTGTGAAGAAAAAAAAAGTCAAAATTTTTAGTTTTAAAAAATATTTTGCCTGGGAGTTAAGGAAAAAGTTATCCTAACATCGATTAAGTCCCAAAACTAATTTTTATTGATTTTTAAAGATGAAAAATTGAAAACATAAATATGAACTAATAGAAGGCCCCTCAAAAATATATTTATGTGTCTTAAATGCTCGAAATGCTCTAAAATTAATTTTAGGAAACATGTGGTGTCACATCCCGGCCCGGGGTGGATCACTTCCCGAGCCCGCTCCACCACCGTAGCACGATATTGTCCGCTTTGGGCTTACCATTCCCTCGCGGTTTTGTTTTTAGGAACTCACGAGCAACTTCCCAGTGAGTCACCCATCATGGGATTACTCTAGCCCCATTCTCGCTTAACTTCGGAGTTCCTACGGAACCCGAAGCCAGTAAGCTCCCAAAAGGTTTCGTGCTAGGTAGAGATGAGAATATACATTTAAGGATCACTCCCCTGGGCGATGTGGGATGTTACAATCCACCCCCCTTAGGGGCTCGACGTCCTCGTCGGCACACACGATGCCAGGGTTAGGCTCTGATACCAAATTGTCACATCCCGGCCCGGGGTGGATCACTTCCCGGGCCCGCTCCACCACCGTAGCACGATATTGTCCGCTTTGGGCTTACCATTCCCTCACGGTTTTGTTTTTGGGAACTCACGAGCAACTTCCCAGTGGGTCACCCATCATGGGATTGCTCTAGCCCCCTTCTCGCTTAACTTCGGAGTTCCTACGGAACCCGAAGCCATTGAGCTCCCAAAAGGCCTCGTGCTAGGTAGAGATGGGAATATACATTTAAGGATCACTCCCCTGGACGATGTGGGATGTTACATGTGGTGCGACGAGAATGAATCAAATTTTATCTTATAATGATTCTCTTAAAAATTCCCAAATCGATTGGAAACGTGGGGTTATAACTCACAGTTTTTGTGAAAATATTGAAATTTTTAGTTTTAGGAAATATTTTTCCTGGGAGTTAAGGAAAATGTCGCAAGACTTTTGAATGTGATCCTACCATCTATGGAGTCCTGAAACTAATTTTTATTGATTTTAAAAGTTGAAAAATAGAAAAAATAATGTGAAGTAATAGAAGTTCCCCAAAAATACTTTTATGTGTCAGTGATGTTGGGAATGCCCTAAAATTAAATTCAGAAACATATGGTGCGACGATAATGACTCGAATTTTACCTTATAAAGAATATTGTAAAAATTTCCAAATCGATTGGAAAATGTGGGTTATAACTCACAATTTTTGTGAAAACATCGAAATTTTTAGTTTTAGGAATATTTTGCCTAGTAGTTAAGGAAAATGTTGTAAGACTTTTGAATGTGTCCTACCATCTTTGAGGTCCCAAAACTAATTTTTATTAATCTTTAAAGCTGAAAAATATAAAAAATAAATATGAACTAATAGAAGGCCCCCAAAAATATTTTTATACGTCTAAAATGTCCGGAATGCCCTAAAATTAATTTTAGAAAATATGTGGTGTGACGAGAATGACTTGAATTTTGCCTTAGCTCTTCTGCTCTTTTTCTTCTTCCATACCCTCAAGTGGGTGGAATACCGGGCTAAGGGCACCTAGTCCTTCATTTCCGTGCATTCTAGCCTCCGTGGACTAAAGATTCTCTTCAGAATTCCCAAATCCATTGGAAAACGTGGGTTACAACTCACAATTTTTGGGAAAAAATCAAAATTTTTAGTTTTAGTACATACTTTGCCTGAGAATTAAGGAAAATGTTGCAAGACTTTTGAATGTGATTATACCATCTATTAGGTTCCAAAACAAATTTTTATAGATTTTTTAAAGTTGAAAAATAGAAAAAAATAAATATGAACTAATAGATACCCCCCGCAAAAATATTTTTATGTGTCTGAAATGTTGGGATTCCCTAAATTTAATTTTAGGAAACATGTGGTGCGACGAGAATTACTCGAATTTTAGCTTATAATAATTCTTGTAAATTTCCCAAATCGATTGGAAAACGTGGGTTATAACTCACAATTTTTGTGAAAAAAAAAAACAAAATTTTTAGTTTTAGGAATTACTTTGCCTAGGAGTTAAGGAAAATGTTGCAAGACTTTTGAATGCGATCCTACCATCTATGAGGTCCCGAAACTAATTTTATTGATTTTTAAAGTTAAAAAATAGTAAAAATAAATATGAACATAAGGCCCCTCAAAAATATTTGGGTAAATTATATTTTACCACCTCAGGTTTGAGGTCTATTACAACATCGTAGAATATCTTCAAAACATTTCACTTTCATACCTTAAGTACTATTTTATTTCAATATAATACATCCATTACATTTTTCATCTATTAATCCGTTAAGAGCTGACGTGGCTACCTCATTTGTGCCACGTAGCTGCCAAATTTATGCCATGTAGCCAAAAAAAAAAAAAAATTTATACATTAAAAATATTATAATAATTTACCTATTAAAAAAACAAACAAAAAAACCTGAAAGCCCAGAAACCCATTCCCCCGACCACCTCTCTCTCGTCCATTCTTCACCTCTCCTCCCATCCAAAAACCCACTCCACCCCCACCTCCCTTGCAACCCCAGCAACTACAACCCTAGACTGCTTTTCCACTTCCAGCGCTCCAACCCATCGTCCCCAAAATCTCCTTCCAGCTTCTCCCTCCTCAAGTCCACCCTACGCCTCTCCAAAGTAAGCATCTTTTTCCACAATCCTCTTTTCATAATTTCCCTTTTTTTTTTTATCAAAAAAAAATTCAACACAAACCACCACCAATCTCTAACTTGGTGTTGTTTCGGGTTCAAGCTCGGCCGAGATCGCCGTTGTGAATTCACTCATGGGTCGGTCCGCTGCTCTAGGATCCAGGTCGATCCGACTCGAAGATCTGTACGCCGGAGAGGAGCGAGAGTTGTTAGTCGAACTGGAAGTACCGGTTTCCGCCACCAGCATGGCTGCCAAATTTGTGGGGTGTGGGGGTGGGGGGGGGGGGGGCGGGGTGGTTGCGGGGGAGGTGGGGGTGGGGTGGGGTGGGTTTTTGGATGGGAGGGGAGGTGAAAAGAGTGGAGGAGATGGAGCTGGTCGGGGGGAGCGGGTTTCTGGGCTTTTAGGTTTTTTATTTTATTTTTTATTTTTATAATAGGTAAATTATTATAATATTTTTAATGTATAAAAAATTATTTTTTTGCCACGTGCCACAAATTTGTCAGCCACATCAGCTCTTAACGAATCAATGGATGAAAAATATAACGGATGTATTATATTGAAATAAAATAGTACTTAAGGTATGAAAGTGAAATGTTTTGAATATGTTGTATAAGGTTGCAATAGACCTCAAACCTGAGGTGATAAAATGTAATTTACCCAAAATATTTTTATGTCTCTGAAATGTTTGGAATGCCCTAAAATTACTTCTATGGAACATGTGGTGCGATGAGAATGACTCGAATTTTTACTTATATTATTCTCGTAAAGATTTCCAAATCGATTGCAAAACATGGGTTATAACTCACAGTTTTTTTTTTTTTTTTTTTTTTTTTTTTTGAAAAAATCGAAACTTTTAGTTGTAGGAAATATTTTACCTGGGAGTTAAGGAAAATGTTGCAAGACTTTTGAAATGTTCTAAACATTTCATGTGTCGGAGATGTTCTAAACATTTTATGTGTCATGAAACTAATTTTTAAAGTTGAAAAATAGGAAAAACAAATATGAACCAATAAAAGTTCCCCAAAATATATTTTTATGTGTCAGAGATGTTCGGAATGTCATAAAATTAATTTTAGGAAACATATGGTGCGACAAATACTAACTTATAATGATTTTTGTAAAAATTCCCAAATTGATTGGAAAACTTGGGTTATAACTCACATTTTTTGTAAAAAAAGCGACATTTTTAGTTTTGAAAAATATTTTGTGTGAGAATTAAGAAAAATGTTACAAGACTTTTGAATGTGATAATATCATCTATTATGTTCCGAAATCAAATTTTCCAAGTTTTTAAAGTTAAAAAAAAAAATTTAACTAATTGAGGGCCTAGCAAATGTATTTTTATGTGTGGCGTGACTAAAACGACTCGAATTTTGACTTCTAATGAATTTAAAATATGGTAAAAATTATTGATGAAACGAGATTAAAAAATGAGAACATAAATAGTATCGGCATCTATCGCAACTCATCCACGCAATTTGTATCTGGGAAATTTGGAGGAAGAAGGAAAACAAAAACAAATAGGGAGTAAATAAAGAAGCAAAAGAATTAGGTGGTATAATCAATGTATAAGCATATTGTTGCAGAAACCTAGGGAAGGAAAGAACCAATATACATCCTCTACAATGTGCCACAATGCTTACAAGTTTGTCCAACAAATTATCTAGTATTGTATTCTTCAATCTGCATATAAAATCGGTTGCTTCCCTCAATCGTTCATCCGCCGGCTTCGGCCGGTAACCTGGTACCTCTTTCAAAATCATAAGCACGGAACTGTGTTCCATCAAATAGAAAATCCACATGTATTGCAATGATTAATGATAAAGAGTCTTATTCAACTCTTGTCCCAATTTCTTGTTTGTTTCTATTTACCACTCGAATGCTTGCTGGTAATGATGTATGATGCGATAAATATGGATCAAAATTGGCAGTCATAGTGTATAATCAAGTGAATTAATCAAGTGCAGTTTTTCTTCGACCTGTCATTGGCTTAGGCAAACCATCAAATATTGGTTTCGCAATGACTGCAGTTGAAAAGGCTTGTAAATCTGGCTTCAAACTCCACTTTGATGTTGACCAGATGGATGCAGAACCGATACTCTCGTGATCCTGCAAACTTGATGTGCTCGACGACTTCCTCACTCCAGATAATTCATCTGCTATAAGCGAATCACCCAGACCTACTGGTATAGGATTCAAGCCACCAGCTTCAACATCATTTCCTAAAGCAGTTCTATTAGCTGCTGTGGGTCTAAGGGCCAAGCACTTCCCTGTAATTGCTGAAAACCCGGCATTGCCGCTGTTATCTCCCAAAAGCTTCTCAGGGGTGCGAGAAAAGTCTGCTTCAGATTTCTGACGCCTTCTAATTCGCAATGGATCAGAGTCACCATCAGCAGGCATGGAATCAGAAAGTTCACTATTCTCATCCAATTTAACTAAGCTTCTTGACTTTCGAGGTTGGCTCAAAGGTTGGTCAGAAGCTGTTGAGGCTCCAAGGAATGGTCCATCTTCTAAATAATGGGCACCTCCATTTTTGTAGACTGCCATTTCAAAACCTTCAGTTATAGAGTTCTGATTTCTTGGTTTCAGCCCGTAATAACTTTGTAATGAGTTCATAGCCAAGGAGGGTTTCTTCGTAGGAGTAACTCTAAGGGACCCGAATGAGTTAAACAGATCACATTGTATGCTGCGAGGTGGGGTCTGGTCGGAACTACTCTGGCTGTATAAGCAAGTGTTAACATGGTAAGTCACAAATCAATCACAAACAAAACACGGTACAAAATAATAAAATGACTCAAATGTTAAGCAATATTTAAAGACTAAAGAGAACCTATTGACCTTTTTTCGTTCTATATTCACTGAGAGATAATTGACCTGTAATATATATCTTGACATGTTACCTAAAATGCACACTGCATTAGACCATAATCACCCAAAAAATGCATTCCCAAAAATGACAAAACTTTGTGATCGAGGCTGCCCCATTCAAGAAAGAAGCAACATCTCGAATGTGACACAAAATGTCAGTTGAACACATTGACAGCAGATTAATATGAGAATCTGATTTCCAAGTGCATTTCCTAACAATAGGTGCAGATCCAACTGCTCCCTGCCCCAACCATGTGCTTCACTTATTTTGGGGAAGAACTAGAGGTGTAATACTGTTATGTTTGGGATACAACTTCGACCTAATCATATATTCAGCTACCGTAAACAAGTTTACAAACCAAAAGTCAAATAACCAAACAAATTAAGAATAGAGACAGATAATTACCCTGGTGTCTTGGAACCGTCTGATAAACAAGGGGATGGAGGATGCCTCCCAGGTAGTGGAATCTGAAGAACCCGGAGGCCAAACATTTGGCGATCTGTAACAAGGCCGTTAATCTTTTTGATGTCGGCCACCTACAATATCACCAAAACATTAACTTATTTTCGACAAAAAGCTCGATAATCGAACAAGCAAATAAACAAAAATCAAATGATAATCAGGCACATTGCCGAGATATCTGAAACACAATGCCCCTTTGGAAGCAATAAGAACATCAAAACTGAAACAATTATTCGCATTCCCAATTTGCCATTGACTACATCAGCTATGAGCCTCAAACATTTCTCAGAATCCAGCAAATATTCGATTAACCAACAAAAAACGACACAGAAAAACCCAGAAATTCAAAACAGTAAATGAAGCAGAAGAATTCCAAAGTTCACATGTATTTTGGAGAAATGCAAAAATCAAAAGCGGAGATGAGGAAATGGAAATGGTACCTCAACGCCGTATTTGATGGCGACGCCAGCAAGCGTGTCGAATTTGGAAACGACGTGTTCTATGTATCCTACTCCTCCGCAACCGACCAAAGCGGGAGAGGAAGACCGTGGCGGCGACGAAACCGGGAGAAAAGGGGAAGACGAAGAAGAAGAAACCGACATTGGATTGGTGTTGGTGTTATTGTATCGGTTATGCAACGAGGAAGAAATCACCTGATCTGCATGACTACAACAAAACTCGCTTTCCATCTCCCCCATTCACTTCACCTTCACTTTCACATTCGCAATCCGTTTCCCTCCCAATCATATGTCATACCTCTGGATTCCAAGTACAAATACGAATCTGAGAGGAAAAGCGATCGACATCGTTCGATTCTCGAACAAAATCGGAATCCCCCAACGCAGACGAGAGATCTAATCTATTGGAATTTGACTGATTCACCACCGATCGAATCAACCTGATGAATTGCAATCTGTCTTCCAAATGCAGCGTGCGATTTCTTCAATTCGTCGATTCTTCAATGCATAGTTGGTTGCAGAAATTGAACCTCGAATGGATGATGATATGAAACGTTTATCTGCCGCCTCCTCCTCCTCCTCCTCCTCCCTTGTTCCTGAGATCTTGCGTCCTTCTTTTCCTCTTTCCGTTTTTACCTTCTCTTACGCTTTCTCTCTCTTAAAATTTTAGATTGCGGATTGACCGATCAAGGATACAGGATGACGTCACCCCACATCCCAGGCTATACTTTCTTAATTTGTAGTATTTTGGATGTAATTTATACATTTTAATTTTCAAGAAAACTAATGAAAATAGTTAGAAAATTTTAAGCTTTAATGGTAATAATAAAATAAAGGATAAAGTAAATAGTAATAAAATTGATTTTTTTAGTGTAAAAATATAAGTTTTCGTTAAAATAAACAGTACTAGGAATTTTTCGTTAAAGTTTGCTTGATTTTTTCCTAATTTTGTTTTGGTTTTACCCTTTATTTTTTGCTGGTTCTGTTTTCTTATTTGTTTTTTTCTACTTGATATCCATCGGTTAGTAAATGAAAAGTACTTCCTAACTAAATTCAGTTTTAGTCCAAAACCAATCACAATTATTCAAATGGGCTGTCGTTTTTTTGTTTGACCTTTCATTTTACTAAGCCAGCGCAAATCATGGAATAATCTCAAAAGAATTTTACGGGTTTATTCTCTCACCATTTTCTTTTCAAAACGAAGAAGACCGTTAGACCTTAGACCAAGTTTTGGCATAAACAACATTATATAGTGCAGGGAATAGTTTACATAAAACGGATTTATCACCATCATGTATTATCTGATTGTTTTTCTATCGAGCATCTTGGAGAAGTAAAAACTAATTTTGCCGCAAAGTCAAAGGTTAATGCTTTCTTTTCCAGTTTCTAGCATTCCTTGTTGTCCAAGCTGCTTCTAGTCAATGGCGCTAATTGCTCTCATAATTTAGTTCCGGTTGCCACCTCCCTAACACCAGTTTCATTATTGTTACCTAATTCCGAATTTGTTCATAATTTATTGCCTGCAAGCCTCTACTCAACCTAAGTAACGAATCTACGGATAAAAATAAAAATAAAAATAAAACTACTCGGATACAAGTCCACACTACTATTCTCGAAAGTGACCATAAAAATTATCTGCATACCATGACATATGTGGAGGCCCCAGATAACGACTTGGTCCTCGTTTTTATAACACTTTATGTGACAGACGATTGATTTTGACGTGCTTAACCTTCATGTAACTAATGTGATACAGCAAAACGACTTTAGCCAGCCAACTTCATCATCTCGTGTCCCTAACATTGATTTAGCAATCGCCTCATGAACCATCAGTCAGGCCATCTCTTATGGCTGCTTAAACTGATGAGTAAATAGAGAATAAAAACCAGGCGTTATGTAACGTAACAATGGAAACGCTTGTTCTGCTCTAGTACACAATGCACCAAAACCGTGGTCATATGCTTTATCTATTTGGAGTTACTCTCTAAGGTGGTTGCATCTCTCATACCAAGACCGTTGTAGATGTGACCAATGGCACAAAACCGGCATTACATATTTTTATGGAAAAATGGTCCGAATCCAGCTCAAACCCTAGCTGGACTCCCATAAACTCATTGGGAAGCCTCTTGATAGTAGTTAGCCGCAAAATCCTGCCGGTGTTACAAGCCTTCTAAGCCACAGGGATGTTAGGTTCGTTTAAATTCACAAAGGCCTCAGCTCGAGCCATGCGTGCCATTGCCGCATTCCAAGACACAAGATGGTTCATAAATGTATCCACGTACTTTCCCCTGTCATTCTGTTAACAAGTTACCCAAGCATCATTAAAAAAATTAGAGCCAGCTAGTGGAAACTAAATGAAGTTTGATACCAATACATACCTTGAAATCCAGATAATAAGCATGCTGCAAGAACGAAAGCAAAAAGGAAAAAGTATTAAGCATATTTAAGAAAATTTCATCTCCCTCCCACGAGAGAGAGAGAGAGAGAGAGGGGGGGGGGGGGGGGGGGGGGGAGGGGCGGGGCGGGTAGAAAAGAGCAGAGAGCGAGAGATATCATTTACCTCCCAAAGATCCAAACTGATTATTGGCTGCAGGATAAGAGATAATTAAACTGCTGAAATAAGTGTCAGAACAAAATTGGGAAAAATTGATTTTACTTACTATGTCATCCCAAACAATTGGGCAAATGGCATTCGAAGTTTTAATTATCTGAAGTCGTCTCTCTTCTCTCTTTACTGGTAAAATGAAACAAGGAAAATTATCGGTAACCAGAGGAGTTAATTAGCAAACAAGGTCACAAGATGAATTCTTTGGCAGGTTAGTACAGAAACTTAGTGCTCTTGAACTTCAAAAAATTAATTTAAGTTTGAGATTACCCAATCAATGAATATGAAGAAAATTCACTCTTTGAAATTCCAGACACATTAACTCACACATGTTCAGAAATTAACATGAGGAAGGACTTACAAACAAGCCAAACCCAGCCAGAGCCAAATAGTGTAAGTGCTGCTTCTGTAAACTTCTCTCTGAAATTTGAAAAGGAACCAAAATCCTTTTCTATCTGCTGGAGGACACCCAGTTGGGGCATGTCTCCTCCTCCCGGTTGCATGGACTCCCAAAAGAAGTCATGATTCCACACCTACAACGATAAAGTCAAAGGATGTCATCTCACAATCCCCAAATTAGATGTCGAACAAAGTCAACTTTCCTTGTTGCAAATCACTTTACGCAACATGTCACTCGTTTGCAACGTTTTTTCATGCTATGACCAAGACTGGACTTCAAGTTAGCGAGTCTTAAACCAGTCCGAAACTGCACTAAACCTTTAGGAACAACCTATCAGGAAAACTAAAAATTTGAACAAGCTTTAGAATCAGTTCTGCTTCAGGCTACACGATTGTATCACATATTGTCCGGTGGTAGTACATTTGAGCCTAAGAAAGTCAACTAAGCATATAACAGCCTGTAGCTAAACGTTCCACATCTTTGATCAGTGACCCCTGTGCAAGCTCATTGATAGCATTTAACAATGATCCAGTCAAGAAAGGTATACAAATTAGCTAACGATTTTGTAGATACCTGAGCAGCGTTGTTAAATTCAGGTAAAGGATTCCCATTATTATATGTTGCTTTGACAAGTTCATCGAAAGTGTAGCCATATAGTACGTCACTCTTCTCCAGCTGTTTGTTCAGACCTTCCACATAGTTTCGATGATGGCCTCCCCAGTGAACTTCCAATGTTCTTTGACTCATATACGGCTCCAAAGCATCCTGAAAAAAGAAACATTACAGTTCAGTCAAGGAAGAAGATCATATGCATATTGCACGCATAATGTAAATACATGTATGTATCATCACGTGACAAGAATAAGCAGCTCAAATCAGAATAGTAATCTCTCCACAGTAAGATTTACAACACGAGATGGATAACTGTCACAACTGAGGGCTTTCATAGAATCAAATGCTACACCACACAAACTTCAGAAACCAAACAATCAAATTACAAAAGTATCTTGCAAATCCAATCAGGTTACAACAACCCGAAAAACTTGTCTTGGTGCACCTAATGTGACATTAGAAGCTGACTTGGCCAACCCGATTTCATGTCCTTAAAATTGGTTTAAGGAGAGAGTAGTTTACTTACAAGTTTATAAGGAGGTTTCTTCAATCCATAGTAAGCGACAACTCTAGAAGCTCTTGGAGACCCACCGGGCTGTCTTTTCTGCTGCTTGCACTGAGAACATAGAGAGCCAACAGACACGCATTCTATAACCAATTGTTGTGAACAAATAACCACATCTTATGGCACAATCGAAAATTTGAATTCATTACAACTTACAAGGGGCAAATAAACGCGGCAAACACAAACGAAACTACAACAAACTATATGGAAAAATTGTTGAATAGTGGCCAAATTAATGGCCACTTGGCATCCACTCTCGGTTAGTAAACAAAGGAAAAGAAAAAAGGTGGACATCATTCCTTGTTTTGGGGAGAAAAGGGAAAAGCAACAACACCTTTCATTATTGTGTTTGTTGTCATCAACACCCGTGAGTTTTAGCCTTTGTTGAAAGGCAGATGGAATTGGGTTGTTTCGGCTTTTTCTTTTGCAACTTGACAAGTGCTTGTGCTTTAGGAGAAAGAGAAGAAAGAGAGCCTTTTCTTTTTGGTATATAGGGAGAAGAGCTCATTGTTTTCGGATGTGGGGGGGAGCGGCAGATGAGAGAAACCAGGGAGAGCATTCGGCTCTCCCATTTGAATATGAGCTGCTCCTTCCCACCATTTGTAATAATCCCATTTTGTTAGTAATCACTCAATCAAAGATGTTGGTGCTACTTGTGTAGCTTTTGGGAGAGAAGGATTTTGATATGTGTTTCTTCTTCTCCATTTGTTTCTTAGTTTGAGTGAGAGCTATTGGTTGTATGTGGGATTTGGGTTTGAGAGTTAAAACTCTATTTGTAATCTCCTTTTGACATTAGTGGAATTTCCTCGCCGTCTCGGAACTGGATGTAGGCTTACGCCGAACCAGTATAAATCCTTGTGTCTTTTGGATTATTTGTCTTGTCATATTTTGCCGTATTAGCTTTGGTTTCATATTTGAAGCTTCCGCACAACAAAAATAGCAAAGTACACTATAATTATGTACCGGACGAGGAAGCTGGGGACGCTTAAAAGAGTGAGAAAATTCGGTAAATAAACGGTGAGAGGTTGGAGGTGAAGGACTAGAAAAACAGAGTATCATTGCTCCTTTAATTGCTCCCCTCGCACTCAAATATGCATGTCTGCGAGATTACGATATACGGATAATTTAATTAAACCTTTTTTTTTTTTTAATGGAAATAATTTAACTGAAATGAAGAAGCTAAATTTGAGGGCTGACATGCTTGAACAACAGAACATTAACATAATTGAGAGAGAGAGAGAGAGAGAGAGAGAGAGAGAGAGAGACCTTGGTAGTTGGTGTTGATGAGGAGCGGCGTCCGGTGGGTTGGGTGAGGTTTTCCAATTCCCGCTACAAGTACAGAAAGAGTGAGAAGCCTTCATATGAAGGGAAGGGGGGGAGGTTATCGTTTCGTCTGCAGCTTCTGTTCATTTGTTTACTTTTTCGTCCTCCTATCATTGCCAATTTACATTCTGACCAGAAAATCACTGTTCGTTCGACTCAGGTCCATTTGTTTACTTTTTCGTCCTCCCATCATTGCCAAAAGGAAAATCGAAGATTTTAACTCCCCGGGGACGGAAAAGGACCGGATCCTTTCCTTATGAATCTTGGGAATTTCGTGATCCTAACCGTTCATCGTACATTGTGTGGTCAGAAATTATTTTAAATTTTAAAATTTAAAAATAAATATAAATAGTACTTATCAAAAACTAACCGCACAATATACGATGAACAGTTACAATCTACAGGATCCTTATGAAAAGGATAAGGCGAGGATCCTTTTCTCCCAGGGACAATATAACAAAATTGGGAATTCAAGATACTATCTTTTATACCATTTATTCTTTTAACATTCCTATGAGAGTATAAGAGTATTTCTTTCTAAATATTGAAAATTTAAAATACACAATTAGATTTTTAAGTGCCAACAACTATTTGTTTCATTTATCCACTTTTCGATTTTGCCACGTTTTCCTTGTACCAATTTCGTGGTATACCATTTATCGTCTCGTCTGGTTTTCTTTGGTATGGACATTTCGAATTCGAAGTTGCTCTTTTCTCTAGAGTAGAAAACCAATAAAAATTTAGGAAAACTAATGAAAAGGATTTGAAAACTTTAAGTTCTAACAATAAGGACAAAATAAAAAGTAAAATGAATAGTACCTTGATTGACTTTTTAGTGTTAAAATATGATTTTTCATGAAACTGAACAGTACCGCGGACTTTTCGTTAAAACTCTCTAAAAATTTACCTAAGAAGTCAATCAATGGATGGATAGATCCCTTTCAAATGGCTCATACGAATTCTCTTACTGTGAGCGTGTAAAAACATATTGCAAAGTATGAGTCCGCGGAAGGTAATAATTACAGAAAAATTACAATATGAAATGAATGAGGCATTGACCCCTCTCCACTTCGCAGCTTTGGATACCTGATCGATCATTTATGTGCTATGTCACGAGTACAAAATTGCAAAAGCACCATTCTTAAACCTGCATAAATGCACATGACAATGAACGAATCTAAATGACGAGATGATATATCTTAGAACCCCCAAGAGCACTTAAAATAATTACCGTGCGTAGATTAAAACTTTATCCAAGATACCGAAGCAAGACCCCGTCATTCCCCAGCACAAATCCTTTTTTGTCATCAATAAACCTGCAGCAGTATAGAAATTATAACACAAAGTTGCAGTATTTCAAATCCACTGAAAAATCTCTCGCGGTAAGATCGCTAAAGGGAAATGAATTATTATTGGCACTCCATAAATCTAATTGTGCACTCCAAACTTTCTATATTTAGAAAGAAATATACTCTTATACCCTCATGACGAGTGCCCAATCAGATTTTTGGAGTATCAATAATAGTTCTAAAGGGAATACCAAATTCACAGACAAACGTCTGGAAAGATTAGACTTACTTTACAGAGTATAGATTCGCTGCAATATTGTCCGCTGCTTTGTCACGTGTCCATGTCTTGCCACCATTGGTAGTTTGCAGTAAGATCCCACTTCCCCCAGCTGCCCAAGCCTCATCCTGCATGGTACAAAGAGTCACTAAACATGTAAAAACTAATTACACTAGGAGGGTTCAGATTACAGTAATTGAAGGAGACCCGCACGCACATGAACTGTAAAACCATTACCTTTGATCGGTACCCGACATCAAGAATGCCAAAACCCCGGCTTTGGACTGGAACTTCTTCAAAATCCTCAGTTAACTGAAACAATAAGCAATAGCTTAGCTTCTGTACTACGAAAGTGACAAGGTCACAGGGTGAATTCTTCTTGCATGATAAGATTACAGGGAAAAACAGTATTTACTTACCCCGGTACCTTTGCTCAGATAAAGTCCCCCTCCACGAACAAGGAGCCAAAGACCACCATCAGCTCTCCATCCCATGTTTTGAATTCTTCTTGCAACTGTTCTGTTATGTGGCTGCCAGTATGGCTGAAAATGTAAAGAAGGCAATGAATCAGAGACTTCACAATTAACATGAGTGCATGAACATATCCCATAAACTTCAGATTTTCAGGGGGGTAAAAGCTAAAACCACAGTGATTAGACAGAAGGAAAAAGCCATATTGCATAGAAGAGGAGAAACTCACCTGGCCAGGCTCCCAAGTGAGATAGAAGTTACCACGGCTTGAGACAGCAACATATTTTCCATCGGGTGAGCGATTCACAGAATTAAAAGTTCCGGTGTAGTAACTTGCACCACTAATTCCACTAGACACTGTTCTGAAAAAGCAAAGGAGACACATGAAACTTGTCGCCTTTATATCATCTATAAGACTATAAAAGAGCAACCAACTTATGAAAATCTGAGGAAAACTAAAAGAACCCATCACAGATCTTCACGATAAACGTAAAATCTAAAACTTTGAAATATTTTGTGAACATCTTAAGTATTCAACAATAATCTTTAATCCAACCACTGAATGAAAACATACCTATTAAGGGTAGCGGAAACAGTCTCCTGAACAGCAGCCCTCCAGTTGTAGCCTCTATTTGATGTCACATAAATTGCACCTTCGTCAGTCACCATCTCTGCACTCTTCTCACCAGTTGCCTTTATATACACCTGGAAACATTACAACAGATTGACTTATCTCAGCTTACCTATATCCAAACGGAAAACAATGTTGATTACTTCATCCAATGTTTTGATTACTTCATAAGAAACCGCATCACCTAGATATCACTTAAATCGCATAGAATCATGCTAAGAAGGGATATTTGAGACTAAATAAGCAATAGAAAGGTTTACCATATCTCCAGGAAGCTGAGAGCTTAACGGTATCCGTTCCCAGCTGTCTCCGGAATCAGAAGTGTGCAAAAGAATTGCAGGCTTTCCAACAATCCAACCCTCCTTCCCTTTGAAGCTTATGGCATTGAATCTGTAATTAAAATCTTCATCTTCCGCTGACGGAATCGAACGTGGAGCCCAAGTTTCTCCGCCATCCTTCGTCTCTAAAAGGGTTTGCCTGGTCCCCAAAAGAAAACCTACCCACAGAAATTAACCAACAAATACTCAAATTTAATTCCAGATAATATGAATTTTAGCATTAACTAACAGCACTTGGAATTTTATCGCATGCATTTTCTGAGGAACCAAACAACAAATTATGGGGGGGGGGGGGAGAGAGAGAGAGAGAGAGAAAGTGGGTTTACCATGCTTGGGGTCCTCGGGTACAAAAGCAATGTCGAGGAGGACGACCCCCGGGTCGATAGGAAGGGAAACTTTCTCCCACTCCGAAAGCGCGGGATCCTCCGCCTTGGCCGGAAGTACGGATCCGAACAGCGGTAAAGTGGTGAGGGATAGAGACAGCGCCGCCGTCTCAGAAACGAAGAGTCTGCGACTGACAAGGGAAGAATCGGAGGACGAAGAAGAAGCTCGAGGTATAGATAGAGAGGTCCGGAAATGGCGAGGAGTGGTTGCGAATTCAAGAGAGGGTTTCAGGTGAATTGTTGGTTTGGAGAAGTCCGTCGTCAGTTGCAGAGTAGGCGCCATTTACTCTCTCTCCTTCCGACAATCCCTCTCTCGCTCGCTCGAGTCTAGACCCCTCTTATCTCTCTTATCCGGAACAAAGATACATGGCTTCGCGGGTGATTTCGGAAACATCCACGTGGATAGGCCTTATAAAGTATATATTATATGAGTGTATAATGATTAAAGCAAGAAGGAAGGATCAACAGGGGATGTAGCTCAGATGGTAGAGCGCTCGCTTAGCATGCGAGAGGTATGGGGATCGATACCCCACTTCTCCATTTGTTTTGCCTAATTTTCTGTGTTTTAAATTCCTTTTTTTTATTTATTATTATATTAAATTACGGTTCAAGTTTTGAGTGTTATTGGACCTTCATACATCATTTTTAAAACATTTCAATCTCATTTTGCAATTTTACACATTTGTTATTTTTTTGTTTTATATTGTCAAATGATAGATTTATTTAGTGTTATATTTTCTGTTAATTTAACAATTAAATAATGACGTGCAAAACATGGTATCCACAATTTTTGGAGGCCAAATTTGTGTCATGGGCTTCCCCTTTTCACCTGCTCTACAATTACCACATAAGTTTGCGCATCAATGGAAAAAGTCCTTTTTTTTTTTATGGACTAAACATCGAAACCTAAATCCATTTTTTTATGAGAGACCCAATTGAAAAACTCTAAGCATTTCATGGGTCTTTATCCAATTTCTTCAAAACATATAGTACTGCATCAGTGGGGAGTGATGGGAAGGAATCGGATAACTCGTTCTCCAACTCACTGAACCAAAGCGAGTTGCTGGACTGAGAGAGAGAGAGAGAGAGAGAGAGAGAGAGAGAGAGAGAGAGAGAGAGAGAGAGAGATGAGGGCGAAGAAGATGGAGGGCAATTAACTCGCTATTTACACAATACCACACATGACGGGCATACAGAAACTTTGCTCGTATGGTAAAAATCAATATCGAATTCATCTTTCCTATATTTTCACGAAACCTATTCCTTTCCCCTTGCTACTTTCAAATGATTTCCTCGTGCTAACTCCCCCCTTCCAGCAAAAGAAAACAGTAGAGAAATCAAATGGAAGAGAGGTGACTATCGTTTTTCGAAACTGAATATATATACACATCACAACCTCTTCCCCAAAGAAACAGGCTGATCACGGCCGAAATATTCTCATAGTTTTGGAGACCTGGAGTCGACAAAATGGACACCTGGAAACGGCAGATGAGCACCTCCGACAGAGTACATGGCCACAAGGAACTATAGTTATGTCAACTTCAGCGGTCAAGCAGACTCGACAAAGCCATGCTGCTTTTGCTGAATCGGCTTCTTTTGCTGCCGCATCAGCTTTTTCCTGAACAAATTAATCCCATTATATGATTTTTTTTTTTTTTTTTTGTAGCTTACTATGTAACAAAAGGATACGACAATCATTTGTAAATACGTATGGTTCAATCGCATACCTGTTCAAGCAAAAGGATTGTCTGGGACTCCTTTAACTGTTCTTGCAGCGTTATTGTTTTCTGCAGTAGGGACTGCTTCTCCACATCCATATAAATCCCAGCTGCAGAAAGCATCTCTTGTACGGCTTGCACCAGTTCTTCAGCTGATACTCGGCCATACTGGAGCTCTTTGCCAGCTTGCAGCTGCCCACAAAGAACCATTTCGAGTTACAGAAATGCAACAGAAAGATGATATAACCCACAACTATTTCTCAAAAAAATTCCCATTTCTCACTTGGAATGATTCCCCTGGTCCCACAATATTATGGATCTCACCTCATGGGAGAGTTGGGAAAAATCTGAGCTCCCAAGTATTTTTCCATTAAATAGATATGCAATCATGAGAGTACACAATCAATAATGCCGAGTTGGTGGCAACACCAGAGGTGAACAAACCTGAGATATTGCTTCGCTGCTTCCAGAAGTTTCTGGCATTTCGACATGAGTTCTGCTATTAACTACTGCATGACTATCATCCACTGGCATTGGTGAAGTCTCACTGCCCATCGCTATACTTCTGAATGAGAAAACGTGTGAAGAAAGAAGAGGCTGCATCACACCCGTTAAGGTTTCCACCTTGAATCTGTACAGTGCTTGGCCTGCTGATGGTCTGACGTCATCTGGAACTCTACCATATTTGAGCTTTTCTCCATTTTGAGAGCGCCATGCTACTATCTCTCCAGCGTAAAAGGGCCTCAATGGATGAAATTGTACCTGATGAACGTCTTGAGGCAACAGTTCTTTGCCTATCAAACCATTGCTGCCACTAGTTGATTCCGTTTCTTGCTTGTCCGAACAAAGTTTCAGAATATCGACAATTGCAGTTTCAGTGCCTCCAGGACAGACAAATAGAGACCCAATAGGTAATGGAGTAGGAGACCCCAAAACCAGGCTCACAACAATTGCAATAACATCAAAAACCGAAATGTAGGGTGGTGGTTCAGCAACTAATATACTGGTGTTTGACTGGTTAATGAAGTAAAGTGTTCGATGCATGGATCCATCAACCCACTCTGGTATGATGGAATCCTTTGCTGCTTGTGTAATGTCTACGTACTTTGGAAGAAGCAAAAAACGAGTATGAATGCATTTAACAAACTGCAACTTCTCTGCAACAGCTTCTAATAAGTTTTGTATGGTACCAAGAGATAAATTCTTAATTGCAGGAATGTAACTAGCCATGCTATTTACAACAGTCCATACAGCACCCTGAAGTGACTTGCTCAACAGTTTCTCTCTGATGGCTGCTATTGGAACCGGCCCAACGTAATCCAAAGTCTGCAAATGCTCCTCGTGATCTAATTCCTACATTGACAAAGCAAATTTTGAATAAAGATAAAGACAACTATAATTTGACCAAAACAAATAAAGCTAATATAAAAAGTAATGAAGTGTCAGAATATCCTGCTACCTCAATGACTACATCAGACAGCTTTTTAATGCCCAAGACAATGCACAATCTCTCTGGAAGGTCTGGATGTATAAATCTTAACCTGAAAGGGTCAATGCATTTTATAAATCGGGATCCATGGGAATCAACATACACACAGGACTTAGCATGAACAAGTCTGCAGCTATCATCAGGGACTATTGCTTCTGATGTCCAACTGGGCCCATTGGACATGTCTTCACCAATCCCATCACAGATAAAATGCAAAATTTCAAACACCGCCCGGAGTTCATTTGGATTTAGACGCTGATATCCACAAGTTTTCTGGAGATTCAAAAGAAGATCCCTCGCAGACTCAATTGAAAGCACGTCCTGAAGTCCCAAATCTTTGAGAACCTTCAGAAAAGGAAGATATAAAGTAGGCAACTCAAAGGCAAATGGGGATAAGTTAATTGTTAGACGGGCAAAAAGCATGTTTGCTGTCACCAAGCGCGTTCCATTTGCAGCAGGTATAAAGGGAACTCTTTGCAACTCCATTTTATCTGCACAAACCAAAGAAAGCAGAATGTAAAAAGCTGATTAACAGTAACAAATGTTTATGGACTATGAAATGTAAAAGAGTAAAACGGGAATAAAAAATAAAAAGAGTTGGCAGAATTAACCAACACAGCAATTTGCAGTTGAGATGAGATATTTCCTCCAACACCAAAGGTTTTTTTATTCTTTTTGGGCTAAAGGTTAGAAATAGTAATAATGTACGAAAACAGAAGATCAAGTACACGTGAAGATTATGAATTAAGAAATGACACAAGACAGCAATTGAAAAAAAAAAGCCAAGAATGGAGTCTACCTGAAGAAGAGAGGGAATTCCAAATATTATCCAAGTACTTTAACACTTCACAAGAAGCTTCATCAATAGTCATCATGCCTGATGCAGTTGGCCAATGAGCAAGTGTGTCTTCACCACCGTTTTTTCCAACAATCTGGAAAATCATGTTAGAAAGATTTTAGCACACAATCCATCATCTTGGATGAATACACAAGGGACTGCCAGAGTTACCTGCAAGTGTTTTAGTACAGTAGGAAAAGATGGAGGGCTTCTAAGCTGGAGTGATCCCCAGGAATACTCAGGAGGAACAAGATTTTGTCTTGAAATAATGGGAGCATAACTCCAAGCCAGAGGCCAATCCCTTGACAGAATGGCTTCGCTATATGAAGTGAGTACTCTCTTGCCACCCTTTTTTCCAACAACATTTGGAAAACCAAATTCCGCAGGTATGCATTTAATTTTTCCAAGGAGATCGCAGAAGTTGTTGCCGTAGAGGACAGCAAAGTTTGAGAACACCGTTTCAACAACAGATCCAGCTAGTGTCCAAACTTCCACTGAAACTTCATTCTGAGCATTGCTTAAATCCTCAAAATCATCCAAATCTCTGGACTTCATGCATTCAGTTCCAAGAAACTCTACTCTTTTGGCACATTCAAGTATCACCTCAGATTCTGTTGCAGTTCGGAGACCAGTTTTTCTCAAAATGCGAAGCCACCTATCTGAATTAAACCTTTCTCCTGGAAACTTTTTCCTCTCTCCAGAGAAAACAGATGTTAGTAAAGCATCGCCAGGATCATATAAATCCTTGGGCTTAGACAGATATGTGCAAAACTCATCAGAATTCCTTACAAATTTAGCCTCCTTTAAAGCTTCAATTACAGAAGAATCCATTTGTAGGTCTTGCCAATTTGTGTAAAGATATATTAGTATATCCTCCTTTTCAGATTCGGGTTTACCTTCAAACCCAGGCAAGCCAAACCTTATTAAAATCTGCTGATCATGCAATTCAGAGACTCCAAGTGCTCGAAGTAATGAAAATTCAACTGAATCAGTGGAATAGGAGAGACAACGTTCATCATATGGTTTAAGGAATGAACTTGAAGAAATGATACACTGGTCATCACTAAACAATCGTGTGTATGAACCCACAACCGTTTTATATATAGGAAGCGAACGTAAAACTTCAAGTTCTTCCCCTCTAAAATTAGAGCCATTTGACAAAAAGTCATTAGCCAAAAGTGCAAAAAGTGCATCACAATTTGAAGCTGAAAGGGATGTAAGTTCAGAGAAATAGCCAGCATTTCTAACTGCAACCAACTTGGAAGCAATAATTTGCCCTAAAGATTGGCCAGGAGCAGGGAAGCAGTTGCATGAAACAGCACAGTCCAGAAAAGCTATATCAAATATAGGTATGTTGCAGAGATTCAACAATGATAACAACCAAGGATGAGTGTTTTTAGCTACTTCAAAAGCTGAAATGTAAGCTTGAACAGATTCAGATTCAGGCATATCATTGCTTCCAGTTGCTCCCATTTCCAAGGCACCTTCTTCTGATGTTGGAATAATAACCAAGGGTGGAATGAAAACCAAATTACGCTCCCTAACACGGCATAAGATTGGCCGACCAAGAAAAGCGGGAATGAGGGGCCAGTCAGAAAAGAGTAAGAGGTCTTCTGAACTGCCACTGAAATTTTTCCAGAAGAGTCTTATCCATTCGGGGGAAGGACCTCCTTCACCACCAAAGCTTGATGTATCATTCTCCCATGAAAACCAAGGAACCATATTTGAGCCCATTACATGATTCACCCAGTTACCATGAAAAACTATCCTCATATGACTGGCCAGTAGCTGAAGGGTGAAATTTTGCAGTTTTAATAATGATAGTAGCACACCATTTGAAAAAATATCAGCCAAGATTGACCTTTCCAATACTTTAGGGTGGACAAACTTTTCAGCCAAAGAAACCATCAACGCCTGTTGCTCCTTGTTCCCAACCCAAAGTTCAGTAATGCCCAACTTGGTCAAATGGTTTGCTGCAGTTGGGAATGGTAAACCTTTAAGCTCAGCTGCTATTGATAGAAGATTTTGGTCTCCATTTCCATAGATGCCATTACTGCTACCTGCAACCATGTTCCTCTGAGCCAAGGGCCCTCCAGCCCTACCAATATCCTCAACAACTCCTCGGCCAAAATCAAATAAAGCCTTCCCCAGATTTGCTACCATTTCAATTGCATCTCCTGAACTGCTAGCATTCTGCATAGACGATGCAGGAAAATTATGCATATTAAGGACTGAAACAGGAGCAGAACTGCTACCAACAACTTGACTTTCCCTATGGATATAGTTAGAGTTACTGTGGTCAACTGTCAGAGAATTTCCATTTGAATTAGATGATTCCCGAATCTCAATATCAGACAAGCAGTACTCAAGAACATCTATATACATATCAACTGATCGGAGAACAAAAGATGTCGAAGAAACTCTTAAAAGATTCCGAACCATTTTAGGTTTCACTTCCCGAACTGTAATCCCCAGGGCTTGAATTTCAGTTACCAACTCCCAAGGTACTGAAAACACAGGGTAGTGCTCCTTTACAAAGCTACAAACTGTAGCTGGAAGCAGATTACCACCCACCCCATTCCCTGGCTGTGAAAGAAACATACCCTCTTCAGCCTTGGCTAGGTTTCCAGAGTAAAGCTGCCACACAGGAAGGTCAACAACACGAGCATAGAAAGGCCTTATCACCTGTTCAATTAAGCATTCCCATTCTGGTTTCAGCACTTCCATTGGAACTAAACTACAACCATTTCCTTGTAGTTTGACCATATTTTGCACATTAGACCTTGGCCAAAAGGAATAAATTTTGTCTTCATAAGCCTTCAAAGACAGGCTGATTGCACGACTTACACTTGATTCGATTGAAGAATTAGAAGCATCTTTTCTTAACCTCTGGATTTCCAATATCAATTCAATGTAGGAATCCCGCACACATGACATCAACTCTCTGTTCCAGGCTTCCATCAAATAATTTCCAGCATCAGCCCGTGCCTCTTCTGAAGCTTGCTTTTCTTGGTAATTAAAAAGGGAGCGACCTCCATTGTGACAAACCAGGAAACATCCAAGAACAGTAACAGGTATATTTATACCACCAGACAGAGGAAGAGGGGACATGATAGAACTTGCTAGACAAACATCTGCAGGATGGCCATCACGGGATATATGTGCTGCAACTCCGGCAACAGGTGTCAAGTTGTATGCGAGATATCGCCTGCAAAGAAATAGGTGGATTTCATCAAGCTCGTTATTGTAGAGAACCATTTGTAGAAACTTATCTGAGAAGTTCCTTAGAAGGATATTCTCCATGTCAGCAAGTTTCACAGCTCAATGCTTCTAGCCATACTTAAAACAAGATGGTCTCCCTTGGTTCAAAGTCATTACTGGAACCATAAGAATTCTTATAATGTTAAGTCAAACAATTTTCCAGTTGACCCATGATACAGGACTGGATCCTTTTGCATGGAGAAATCCAGTCTAAGGAGTAAAAGTGCGTGAAAATGACAGTACGGATTATTGTCTATCCTGGATGGTCCAATTGACAAAAAAGAATATGAAGCACCTTTAAATCACGGAATGCAACTAATGTTAATGATTTTAGAAATTTAAATTTATCACTTAAAATTGTACAGAAAGCAAACGCCATATAAATTTACAGATCCTGATAGCTTACTTAATGCAACTTTACCCGTCAAGTCATCTAAGTTTGCCATATATATGAAATCACTGATTCCACTATCAATTGTCCGGCCCTCAAAGTATTGACTTCGCAAACTAATCAAAGGGGGAGCATCACATGTATATTTTCAAATTTTAACTTCTAAATGGTAGACTCTGCAGCGACAGATCAGGGAATAAAAAAAATCTAATATCCACTTTCTTCCATAACATACCTATCTAGAGCCATGTTTCTCGTTTGCCCAGAGCCTAGGCTGAGTGCAACGAGCCATCGGTCAACAACTCTTGCAGCCCCATTGTTCAAATGTACATCTATTACATGCAATTTTGTTGCAGCATTGGAGCTATTAAACAATCGAGATATTTGAAACTTCCTCCACTTTTTCTCTGAAAAGGGATTTCTCATGATAGCAGATGACAAATCAATGCTAACTGAATAGTCCTCACAAGGCTGTGGGTTTCCTTCCTCCCATGTTGAGATTGACACCTGCTCATAAATAAAAGTATTATGAAGTAAAGTGCTGTGATTAATAGCTACATACACAGAAAAATTAAACACTAACAATACCTGCATTACCGACTTTAAGAATATAAGTGATCTAGAAGAGTGCTCCATAAATCTGTCACTAATCTGCTTTATTCTCCTTGATCCAAGTTCAAAGCATTCAGAAGACAGAGGCATGCGAATAATAGTAGAATCCGATGATGGCCATGACATATTGTGACCAATCAGCATGGGATTAAATTGATCACGGAACCGGTCAGTCAAATTAGTACCTGAAGACCAAGCATTAGAAAGTTCTTGTCTTCAATTCTACTCATCACGAGATGAAACTGTGGCATGATGTTAAGTTACCACACCACAACCACAGAACAAAGTGGTCAATAAGAAGATAAAAACTATTACTTTTGTCATTGAGGCATATCTGAGTCAGTTAAAAAAACTACAAAAAGAAAAGATAAAAGCTAAAAAACACTAGGGAAATCATAATGATTATCAGAAAAGTTTAAATATGGGTGCAACATCATCCTTGGGGAGCAGATAATATATTGAATGAATGGCCTATGAACAAATACCTATCAAAGAAAACATTTTTGCTGCAGGAGCACAGGTTGACGGTGCAGCAAGCACCAAACCACGAGGATCAAACATGTATAAGTAGCCACCAGAAACCACTGAGAGGAGATCACAGACAAAATAACAGCTAAGCAAAGCCAAACCATAGTTAAGTGTACTGCCCCTTAGTCTCCATGGAGGTAGAAATTGGAGGCTACTTACTTCCTCTCTACTCAAGCTAACCCCTTCTAGAATGGCTAATAGGGCAGGCCCTTGAAATTCACCTGCAGTAATCACAATTTTGTAAACAAAATTAAGCTTAATTCATATGCTTTGCAACTAGAAGAACATTACACCTAATCACATGTTAGGAAATAAATTAACTCATTCAACAATAAATTATACAAATATTTCAGTTACCCATATTGTGTTGCAACAAAGACTGGCGAGGATGTTCCCTCTTGTCAAAGATTAGGTGTAGCTTAGTGGCTTTGCAGCAATCTGCCAACTCAAGTAGGTCGAACAATAAAAGGTCATTGTCCCCATGTGATGCCAAAAGCTCCTTTATTCTAGCATAGTCCATGCAAGGAAGATCTTTAGTCATGTCATCATCAACTAAAGAGAGGCAGCGAAGTGATTTTACCCCCAACCTACACGCCAGATCATTGCTAATACTTGGATGTATAAAATATTTCCCAATGGGAGTACTGCTATCCATCCATGGTGCATCATTATACACGAGATTGCAAGCATCCATAAGAACTCCAGAAGAATCTGGAATTAAGATTGGAGTGTTAGATGCTTCAAAAAGTGGCTTCTCTGAGCAACAATCTGCTACAGCATCAAGGATACAATGGACAAAATTTAACTGATCTGTTGACAACGGGAATCCTTTCACATCATTTCGCAATCGTTGTAAGACATGCAAATAGTCCCAAATATCAAAACTAATTCTCACACCTAATTTCATGAGCAGATCTCTGAATTCCGATAATTCAGAAGGTAAAACATACAAATATGGTGTAAATTTCACAGGTGAATCAAATGCAAGAGCATTTGGAACAACAAAGTTATCCCCAATCCAAACCCAGGAAACACCATCTAATGCTGATTTTAGCTCTGCAAATTCATCAGTGCCAATATGCTCTTGCATCATTGAATAGAGTGATGGAATTCCATCAGAAAGTGCAGCATCAACAACAGGTAGATCAGATGGATGTAATTTGAGCTGTCTATATAACTTGGATAGCTCAATCAACTGTGTGGATAAAACATGTATGTTTGGGCGATCCATCCAACCAAGTCTTTGTTGCAGGTACAACGAGCAGCATTCACCCTCTAGTATATGCATTGAGTAGGATACCACAAACATCTGGGATTTAGGTCTCACTTTGCATGGGGGTGATACCTGGTTACTGGACTTCAACCACGGGATTCCTTTTAGAGGTGGATCAGCACATACAGGACACCAAGCAATAGTCCTCATTTCAGACCAAAAATCCTCTTCTGGCTGATCATCAATCAAATTACTTATGAAAGAATCTATGTCCAAATCCTCTAAAATTTGGTTCCCATTTCTGTTAAGAGACTCATCATGCATAACATCGCCATCCTCAGCTGCATTGTCCTTGTGGAAAATTGAATTCTTTGACTCATCAAGATTTCCTTCCTCCCCAATCGAGAGCTTAAGTGAAAGAGCATCTAAACAAACAAGCAACCTCCTCGCATAGCTTAGCGTCTCTGATTCGCCAGAATCATGCAACAAAGAAACTGATCTCGCACAGTCGAGCAAACCAGAATAGCCCAAAGTTCTTCTGAGTCCAAGCGTAACTAAAATATCCAAAGTTTCTGTATCTGAGAATTTGTCAGAAGGGAAAAACACTTCTCTGTGTAGCACCTTCCTAAGTGCAGGCACTCGAGGATCATAGAGCCTGTGAAACAATAATACATCAAATAGCATTATAACCATAAGCTAATTAAAGGATGTAAGGCACGTATGGTGAAAATAGTGTGTGGTGTTAACAGATCACCTTGGAACTTCAAAACTAATGTAAAAAAACATATTTATATACTTCATCTTGATACCATTTACATAGATATGGAAGAGCAAGACATACATGTAAAATTCTAAGCATCAATATTAAGAAGGATCTTATAGGTCCAAAGGTGTTGGATAAAATCTTGGTCTTTTTTCTTCTTCTTTTTTTACCAAACTTTGTTAATAATAATAGTAATCAAAAAACAAGGTATAAACAGTCGGGGAACAAGATGTCCACCATCCTGTTAATATAAATCTCATAAAAAACAAACTCAAACTACAACTCTGTCACTTTGTTCAAAAAAACAAAAACCCCTACCTATATCTACACCACAGCATATGCCTAATCTAATATTAGGACAGCACAAATAAACAGTACTAGAAATGAATATAACAGGATGGATTTCATCTTGGTTCAACACTAACTCATGGAATTTGAGCAAATTTGTATTCACCAACTTGAACTTGCTTATATAAAATAAATAAATTAAATAAACAACGTTGACAACTTAAGAACCCTCTTTTTTTTTTTTTTTTTAACTAAGACAGTATTTTATTGCAAAAGACAATAAAACAAGAGGACAAAATATGTGGTCAAGAAGACCACTAGGATTAAGAACGTTAAATTGCACCGAAGACCAAACCATAAGAATCCACTGTAATTAGTATTTAGTACTAGAAACTGAATCACAAAAAAACTAAATTAGAAGTCTCTTGACTCTCTTCTCTGCTATTTGTGTCAGGGTTTTGTTTGCTGTTTGAAGTTCAATTTTAAATTTGTAACCTAAAGCTTAGAACCTATAAATAGGACTCAAGAGGTTTATTTTTATTAAAAGAAAGAAACTTATATATTCCATATAAACTTAGATCACGTAAGTTATACCTGGAAGGCTGCTGCCAAGACCCATCGGCTGTCAAGACAAAGGGTATTTCAGAAAGTGTAGATTTCAAGGAATTATCCGCTTCAACTAAAAGCTGTACACCATGCAGAATAGCCGAAAGAGATCCCGGCTCTGAAAGAAACTCTGGCAGGCGGTTAAGTAGATGATCTTTGTAGAATTCCATCCTGGAGGGTTCTTTGATCTCTAAATATCTTCTCAGAATACTTTTTTCCTTTTCTGATTCTGCGCGTACAAAGTCATCACTCAAAAAATCCTCCTGAACGTCACCAGGTTTAAGCAATTTGATAGGATTACTCAGACTTACTAGTTTTCTACTTTTATATGACTCAAACATAGGAAGGTGTTTTATGATGTCTATATGTTTATATTCCATTTTTTCTTCGATAAACCATTTGGACTGAAGAATGAAACTCCGAAGTTCATGCATCTCTCCTTCCGATGCATTGTGAAAAAGCCCCTCAATGTTCTCTGACCTACCTGCAACCGCCAGAAGTGCATTTAATAAGCCAATTGCTGTTGGCAACTGCACAAAATTTTTCAACTGTGGATGATCTATCGGAAGGTCTTGCCTCAGGAAAACGCATCCTATTTTCAGCAACAAAGATGACATGTTCTCACTCCAGCCATCATCCTTGATTACATTCGAATTTTCAACTAGTTGCAGGAGACAATAATTCCCAACAGGCAATATTGGCCACTTAGAAAAAAGTGACAAGTCATCACAAGATGACCTCAAATAGCTCCAGAGAAGTCTTATCCACTCTAAACTTGGTTGGCCCTGCTGACCAGGAGCCCATGTCACCTGTTTTGCATGATGCCACTCTGCCGGAAGTAATTTCAAAAGGAGTTTCTCCAGTAAAAGGCAAGACAGGAAAGAAACATTTGAGGCCTCGCTTTGGGCTATGAAACATAGCTTCTCATAAACTCCTTCTGGGATTCCACAATCTACAAGTTGATTAGAAACCGAATCCTTGAGAAGATCATACTCATCCCCTCGTGCAATATATATTCTTTCCCCAACCCCATTCTTGTCAAATGTTGTAAATGAACCATCAGCAAGGGGTAGTAACGGCAAACCATACAAACCAGCAGATTGGACGGGTATCTTCAAATCAAGTAAGCAATATTCAAGGGTCAATATCACTGTGTTTCTATCCTTGAATTCACGTTTCCTTCGAATTAACAAAGTTTTTAACAACTGTGGTGTCAAAAAATGCAATGAGGGGCAAACGTCCATAAATCTCTCTACAATTGGCTTCGAAACAGTGACCAGAGGAAGACCAGCATCTGATAATGCTTCAATAAGCTCATCCACCTTGTCAAAAGTAAAATCAGGGAATATGGCTTGTTTTGTTGAGATCCACTGGCCACCTCGAGCTTTTGTATATAATACACGAAGACCACAGTCAGCAATGAAAGTGTAGAGTTCCCGCACCACTAAAGCCCAGGGTTCTAATCCTCTTGTTTCAGGCCAAAGTGAAAAGAACAAATCACATGGGCCAATCTCCAGTGCTATCTTCTCTAGCATGTGACCATAAGCAGGGGCAACAACACCCTCAAGCAGATACATATTCCAATCTGAGCGTTTTTTTCCACCACCAGCCATGTCGCTACCAAACCAGATGTCTCTCCTATTTGATGATAATTCGAAATATGCATTAACATGTGCCGGGAGACCAGTACTAATTGGAAGTGGTAAGAAACAGAAGGCACGGCCTTCAAAATATTTCCTATCTTGAAAAGAACCTGTGGAGACTTGAAACGCATTTGAAGCACTGGCATCAGTCATCTCCGGGATACCGCTCATTCCCGAACCAACCTTGACAGATTGTAAATATGCAGCAACGCATGCCCAGGGTATATAACTTTGGGACTTGTCATTCAAAACTGCAGATTTGTTCTTAGCTTGTGCACCACCTAGACACTCAGATGTTATCCAGGAGTGTGATAAACTACCAGATGAGTTTTCTTCTGTAATTACAATCTTCTGACATTTATATGGCAAATCACTGTCCATTGACTTTCTCAATTTCTTTAGGAATTGATCTTTATCCATTCCGCTATGCCGATTCCCATCAAACAAGCTAAACACATCCTGCAGTCCATTAGGGCCCATTTCAGGCTCACTATTGCAATGCTTATGGACGCGATGTAAAAGTTTCATTTCATGTCCACTTCCTTCCTTCACAAAAACAGAGATAACTTTCACATTACGTAGAAAAAGCAAGGTCTCAGAAACAACTTTAGAAAATGAAGCAAACAGGGATATGACATCTTCAGGTGCATATCCCTCCTTCTTTATTTGGCTTCTGGAAGCAGTACTGGCACTCCTGAGTGGAAACCTGAAAAGGGTTCCAGGAAATGGATGTTGCAAGTCACACCCAAAGTGTAAGAAAGGAGAAAATTGATCAGGAAATTGTTCCATAATCCTTCTTCCCGCAAATTTAATTCGAAGGCCGGGATGTGATGGAGAGATCCCAGGCAAATTACAGGCATGAGGATCAAACATAACAATGTTTTCACCAGAAACAAATGTGGGGATGTCTGTGAAATGATAGACACAATTAAAACCGAGCCCAAATCTCCCAATTGCGAAAGGCTTCTCTAGTTTACTTTCTTGGCCAATGCGTGAGATTGCATAGAGATCTTGGGGACCAAAGACAGAGTCATTAAAACAGTATAAAGCAGGGCCTTGCCAATCTGCCATTTCCGGTGAAAGAACAGAAGAAGTCCCATACTGAGTTTTGTCCAGGAGAAAGGTTACCTCAGAAGCTCCTGCATCCTCTGCATTTTGAACCAGCTCAAATAGAATTCCAGGTCCATCTGCATACATCTCAAGAATGTGTTTAAGTCTAGTTGTCAAGGCTTCATGCTGTCCAAAAGCTTCAGCAGCTCCAGATAAACTCAAATTCATAGAATCAGCACTCTGAGCTAGCAAGGTCCTGCGCAGAGAGCAAACACCAAGCTTCTCTGCAACATCAATAGATATGTTCCCGTGCACAAATTTCTGAACTGTTGTTCTTCCAGTCAGTGCCAAATTAGGTGGACCGCCAAAAAGGCTATTGTGATCCTCTGAGCCAAGCAACCACGGAGCATCATTATAAACTAAGTCACTGGCAGGGTATAATCTGCCTGACATGTCCGGTAAATAAATCTTAACTTTCTGGTCTTGTATCTGAACTTCAGCCAAATGCTGTACAATCAATAAGGCTGCTCTCATTTCCCGTGCATGGAGAGGAGAGGATTCTTTCTTCAAAGCCATTCTACATAAAATACTAGCATAATCGGTAAAGTTCAAGAATTCTCGAATACCAAGCTCTATAAATAATTCCTTGAAAACAGCTAAATCAACTGGTATGACACGTATATAGGGAGCCATATGAACAGGACCATTAAGAACAACCTCGTCTATTGTTGCAAATCCATCTCCCACCCAAACCCACCGACTACCTTCAAGAACAGCCTTCACAATGTCCATCCCATCTGAACCAATCAATCCTGTCAGCATTGAATATATCCTTGGCATTGCCAAGGCTAATTCCTGACGAAGAACCTGATCATTCACAATCTCGTTATTTTTTCCAAGCTCAAGTAGTTGGGCTGCAATGACACTTCCACCAGGTGGAGAAGACCATCCAAGAGCAGATGATAGTGCTGTGGATGAACACTCTCCATCAAGTATTCGCATGCTGGCTGAAACAAGCCACATATCTGCTTGCAATCTTACAAGCTTCGGTGGAGCAACAACAGATGACACAACAGGCCATGGTAACGTTTGAAATGGAGCAGAAACTACCACCGGGCACCAACTGATCAGCCGAAGATCATTCCAGAACTTTTCGAGGTCAGACTTCAAGTTCCGCGGTTTGAATGCGGTTGCAGCTCGTGACAGCATTCTGTTCACTGTTCCTTGATCATCATTTACAGGATGGGGTATCCATTTCATTGCATTAACTTCTAAGTAGGACAGAAGTACCTTGCCCTTTAAATGGGCCTTTTTCTGATCCTCATGCATTAGCCGTTCTACCTGTCGTGCACTTTGTATGACTGTCTCAGGGGTCACAGATGTTCTAAGGCCCAAGCCTTGTAGCATGTCCAAAATACCAGGTTCTTGAAAAGAACCATAGGGAAAACAATCAGAATCCTCTAACAGTGCATATAACTCTTCATTGCGAGGATCATATAATGCAGTAGGACACCTAAGAGCACCACCGAGTGTTGGAATAAATTCTAAATTTCTCAAATAATCCCTGAAAGATACATCCTCAACACACAACTGTGGCAGGTTTTGCAGAATTGAAAGAACAATGCTGTCACGAACTTCAGGTAGTAGCTCCCCTACTCTGTTTAACACCTGCTGCTTATAGAAGCGTGCCTTCCCCATTCTCTCAATGCCAAAATATCTTAACAGAATGTCAACCTCAACATCTGACGAGCTAATAAGGAACTCAGCTCCAAGAAAGAACTCAGGGATGTCTAAGGGTGGTAAGTACTTCTGCGAATTTTCAAGATCAGAGAATTGGAAACTTTGAGTAGATCCACCACCATGGACTTTATAAATAGGCAGCCTCTTGCAATTTCTTATGTCAGACTCATGCAAACAGTCTCCAAAATACCACTTCGGATCAAGAAAAAATGCACGAAGTTCATCCCTCTCTTTGGCTTCCAAATTATCAAAACATGTTACTACGCTGCCATAATTTAAAGAGACAGCATCATATATAGACTCCAGAAGCCCTGCAGCATTACCATCACTTACATAATGAGATAAATCTGAGTGTTCAACTCCATAATTGGGGTTCAGGATCTTGCAACCAATTTTAACAAGTATTTCTTTCATCTTGTCAGAAAGCTTTTCTGCATCGATCAATTTCGACTGTCTAGAGGTTCTGTACAGATGGCCAGAAGTAGTTGGCAAAATGGGCCAATCGCTAAACAATGACAGCTTATCACACTGATTCCGAAGATACTTCCAAAATAGCACAAACCATGTTGAAGTGGGGTGATTATGACAGCATTCTGGGTCCCATAATACTTTGCTTTTGTATTTCCAGTCAGCAGGTACAAATCTTGGATAAAACTGAAGGAAGCACTGAATATTGAAAATAACAAGATTCGCCTTGGAGGACTTAGCAATAGCAGAGAGTCTACTTAGTACGTTGATGGGAATGTTCTTGTCAATTACTCTATCATATAAATGTTGAAGCAGCATGTATTCTAAGTCATTGCAAACAAAGTATGAAATTCCTTTGGAGGTATCCGACAATGATCCAAATTCACCATTTGCCAGTGGAAGCAGGGGCAGGTTATATGCATGTGTTCCAACATCAGCATCAAGCAAATCTTCAAGACAATATTCCAACAGTACAAGCTTGTGATATTTTCCCAGGGTAGAAACAGATCTACACTCTCTGGCAAAACAACGTACTGCATCAGGAGTGACCACCTTCTGCTGAAAACTGGAAGCATATTTCAAGAGCATGTTAAATAGACCATTGTGCAAACACACAACAGGCATTCCTAGATCAATAAGGGCCTCACTAAGTTCCTTACTCTTAGTAACTTCCTCGTCATGTAGAAAAGCTTCAATTGGTGACACCCATTTTCCACCGTCAAGATCTGAATACAACACAGGAGCACTAGAAATGTTTCTGTATATATGCTCAACAAGAATATTCCACGGCTCTTCAAAAGAACCATTAGGCCATAAAGAATAGTACAAGTTCCTGGAATCTAGCAGCCCCCTTACACCAAGAAGAAGTTGCGTAAAAGCAGGTGCCACAACATCTTCTAAAAGAAGCCTGTTCCATACAGAACGGATTTTCCCACTTCTGTCCATGTCAGCCCCATACCAAATGCCACGACGATTCGAAGAGACCTCAAAGTATCCATTAACTTGTACATTGAGGCCAGTCCTTACGGGCAGAGGGAGAAAGCAGAATGCACGACCAAGCTTGAGAGTCTGCACAAAATCACATTACACCAATATAAGTTCTACTGGATCTTATAAATAGGAAAGTAACTCAAATGCAACTAAATAGAGAACCATGAAAGTATTAGATATCACAAATTACATGTGCTGAATTATCGGATATGCAAGCTGCAACTGATCCCCATGGCAGCAAGTGAATATCATATTCCTTAGAAGCTTTAGCTGCAAAAGAACCAATCCTACTGGATGTGGATGCCAGCATCTGCACTAAATAAAAACTATCTGTCTTCTTCTCAGATTGGGTCCCAATTGTTGCCTCACTTAAAAACTCTACTGAATAGCAGTCCACCTGACTCTCTGTAGAGTTTACCGACTTGGGAAATCTCAACGCTGCTTGCCGGTGCGAAACAATGTCATCACTGGCAGAATTGACCGAGCAGGAGTAAAGCTTCCTGGGCTCATAGTCCCGGTCTTCCCACACATACATTTCAACACGCATGACATTTTTAAGGAAAAGTAAGGTGAAAACTCCTTCCTCATAAAGCTGAACAAACAAGGAAGAAAGGTCGTCTTGGGAATACTCTTGCCTAGAAAGCTTACTGGTTGCCGCCTGGTCTGCATTCCTCAGAGGGAAACGGAATAGAGTTCCTGCAAATGGTGTTTTCATGTCGCAACCGAAAGCACAATAAGGCAAGAACTGATCTTTGTATACAGAGATAGCTGAAGAAGAAACATAGTCAATTCGCTTTCCGGGATTGGATGCCGAAACCTTTGGCAGAAAAATGCCTTGGGGATCAAACAACACCACATACTTCCCACTCACAAACGACGGCAAATCAGTTAAATGGTACACTGAGTTGAACCCAACCCTGAAAATTACACAGAAATAAAAGAAAATCAGAACCCTAAGTCTCAATTTCCCGCCAACAGCAAGCATTACACAGAAATTAGAGAAAATGGAAAAGGAATTACCCGAATCGGCCGGTTTTTGAGGCCTGGCCATGCTTGCTACTCCCGCCGATCCTCGAAATACTTACAAAGTCTTCCTCCGTGAAAACGGCATCGTTATAGGCCAGGAGCGCGGGGCCTTGCCACGGCGCCAAGGTCGCCGAAAGAAGGGAGTCCGTGCCGTGAAGTCTACGGTCGAGGCAGAGTCGGACGGTGGTAGCGCCGGCATCGTCGGCGTTCTGGATGAGCTCTTTGAGCACCGTCGTCCCCTCCGGGTAGTTCACTAAAACCTCGCGGATTCGCCGCGTCAGGTCAACCTTTTGACCGAAGTCTTCGAGAAAGATCGACTCCGGTGTCGACGCCGGAGACGCCATTCTGTATCTTGGTCTTCTCCGGCGAGCTTTGATCGTTGCTTATTTTTTATTTACTTATAACCAGCGCCATGGAATTTGAGGTAATCACAGGAGGACCGAGAGGAAGGAGGTGGGTGGATTTTTCAATTGTGGGAGGGAGACTACGAGAAAATGAATGGGGAAATTTGCAGAAGTCGGAACACACCGACGCACACAGGGACGTGAAACGCAATGTAAGAACTATAATCACTGTTTGTTTTCTTGGTTTGGGCCTTATCACCTTCTTATTGGGCCTCTTTTGCTATCAATTTATATGGAAGCCTCTTTCATGCAATCCGTAAGCCCAACAGCCCAAGGCCACTTCCAAAGGAAATCTCAAAATCCAAATTAGTTTATGAAACCTAAGGAAGCTCTTTTGTAACAAAAGACCAGACGCAGCGTGGTAGTGAGAATCGTTTTGGAATTGTTGTACGAGCATAATCCTCTTCGAATCTTAAAAAACTAAGCCTAAGAATTAAATGATTCGGGTTGTTGAAATTTGATCCAACAGCTACAATTATTATAATTTTAGATGGGCTTCATGTTTGTTGCCGTTGGATCAAATTTCAATGGCCTGAATCAATCCTTAGGCTCAGTTTTTTTAGATTCGGAAAGAATTTTTACTCTTGTTTTACACTTTTGTAATACGTGTCAACAATTTATTGATCGGGGATGCCATTAGGAGATGCTCTATTATAACCAAACATACCACCATCTTTCAAGCATCTGTTAAACGAACAATCCACTTTTTCAACACATGATAAACATATATTGGCCATATGCCTGTTTCATGTAGGCCATATGCCCAAGTCAACATCCAATGAAAATCTCAAAATACAAATAAGTTCATGAAATTCGAGAAAACTCTTTTATAACCAAAGACAAAATGCAAAACAATCATTTTGAATACGTGTGAAATATGTGTTGAACGGGTTATGTCACCAAGAGTATGTCTTGGTTGCAAAAGAGAGATACTCTCTCATAACCAAAAGTATCATTTTGCAAACATCTGTTAAACGAGTAATCGTTTTTTTAACACATGATAAATATCTATTAAACAAGTGTTTTCACTAAATTTGTGTCTTTGTCACGAAAGATTTTCTCCCGTTGCAAGAGAAGTTATCTCCAAATACAAAAATGTCATTCTTTTATGAATTAAAAAAATATAAAATTTAAAAAAAAAAAAAAAAACTAATGACGTGGTGCGGGTTTCTCCATCTTTTTGCAGTAAACCAAAAAGAAAAGATAGGGTGGAGGGAGCTTCTACGTGCGCATGTAGTGTTTGGTGCACCAAAACAAATGCCCATTCGGTCAAACTCGCATATGATGAAAAATTTAAATCAAAGAGCCGGGCAGACAAAATCAGGATGCCAAAATATGTCGGGCGGATTATACTACATTGAATAATCTCTCTCTTTTTTTTCATTTTTTTTAATTTTTTTATGGAAATTTACTAATTTCAATTTGCAATTTGCTCAACAGTTAGATTAAAAATGTTGAGAAAAATATAGACTCACTCTCATCTTGAAAAAATCCAACTCCACTTATCTATTTCGTAAGTGTGGATTTTAATCAGTCAATATAACACTGTTAACACATGCAATTGTGTTGTGTTCAGATGAAGTCATCGAAGTAACACCTTTTATTTCATATGAAGTCAATACGGCGTTTTTAGAGAAATGTTCATTATGAGGATTTGAAAATGATATATTAAGTTTTAAAAAGAGACTTTTTGGGACCAAGTTGTCAATATTTAAAAAATAACATTATGGATCACATCTACTTAGAAATTACCCCAAAAATTCTTTTTTTAAAGCTTGACATGTCCTCTTCAAATCCTCAAAAGGAAACTTCTTCTAAAAATGCCGTCTTGACTGACAAAAAGCCCAAAGCATCAATTTGTTAGTGGCATCTAAACTAATTAGCGATCGAATTTAAACTCATAACATTAGTCTAAGTAAAAATACTTTAACCAATTGAGCTAACGCTAGTCTCTTGAAAAAAAACGCTGCTAGCTCTTCTTCCTCAGTCCTCAATTAGTTCCAACATCTGATTGAGTGAGAATATTTGATTGCTTGATTAATATACATATTTTGAGTTTGCAGAAAAATGAATTGATCAATCAATGGTCGATGGAGTTGACCTAAACAAATATCAACGGTTCATGGACGATCCAGATGGCAGATAGATAGATATGTTGGCCAACACCAAAATATACCAATACCATACAGGTTGCAGCACCATATCCAATTATCCAAAGAGTTGAATTTGCACTCTTCAAACGTGCGCAATACAACGTGGGAAGCTCTACTCTAATGGCGTACCCGCAATTATATGTGTATATATGTATATTTATACGTATAAATAAATACATATATACACATAGTATTACATACATATAATTATTATTATTATATATACATATATATATATAGATATATAGATATTGTCAATGACAACGTGATGGCTACTCCTGCAGAAATGAGTGCAGAATATTTGGGACCTAAATTCTTCATCTTTGTTCTCTATTTTCTATATAAGGAGAATAGAAATGTAGTACATGCATGCACAACTAGAGCTACCAAATAGTGTTAACCTCAACATCCCCTAAGCCTCTGCGCCTGAGTGAGTCAGTAGTCATGACGAGGAACTGCAACCTTACACCGTGCGTTTTGCTAGCCTTGCTACTACTCGGTGTTCTCCACCTTGAATCAGCCGCTGCGACATACTTCACCTACGGCGAGGCCCTGGACAAGACCTTGATGTTTTTCGAGGCACAAAGGTCAGGTAAGTTGCCGGAAACTCAGCGTGTCAACTGGCGCGGCGACTCGGGACTCAAGGACGGTCTTGCTCAAGGGGTAAGATATCTATTTACATTAATCTTTTACTATATGTTCGATTAATTAATATATGGGACATGATTTTCTGTGCAGGTGAACTTGGTAGGAGGGTATTATGATGCAGGTGATCATGTGAAATTTGGACTGCCGATGGCGTTTACAGTGACAATGCTTTCATGGGGAGCTGTTGAATACAGAAAGGAAATTTCGGATTTAGCACAACTGGGACAAACCTTACGGGCCATCCGATGGGGCACTGAGTACTTCATGAAAGCACATCCACAACCTAATGTTCTCTGGGGACAGGTATATATTTTCCCCTGTTTGGTCACCTATGCACGTATTTTTCTCTCTTGTGATACAAGTAATTAAGTTCGATCCTATATATTGAACTGACATTGGTAGACCACCTAAAACTACTAATTTGGACAAAAGAAAATCAAAGACTGTTAATTAAGACTCCGTTTGATAATCATTTCATTTTTTAGTTTTTAAAAGTTGAAAACTTAAAACAAAATGATTATGAAAACTTAAATGAAATGATTATCAAACCAACCCGACGTTTTCTAGTCTATCTGATTCCATGCAAATGTAAATTATTATCAGGTAGGAGATGGGGACTCGGATCACTATTGCTGGGAGCGTGCAGAAGATATGACAACTCCAAGAACTTCTTACAAGATTGACGAAAGCCATCCCGGTTCGGACCTTGCTGGAGAAACTGCAGCCGCCTTGGCATCGGCCGCCATAGCTTTCAAGCCTTACAACTCTTCCTACTCTGCTCTCCTCTTAGTTCATGCAAAGCAGGTAAATAATTTGTTCGATCGTCTGAAAACAAATATCTTACCTTTTTTTTCTTCCTGTTCTTATCAATTAATTTGCAAAAATGTATTGTTTGCAGCTCTTCACGTTTGCGGATAGATTCAGAGGTCTATATGACGAGTCCATTGGCACTGCTAAGAATTTCTACACTTCATCAGGCTATTCGGTAGGTGCATCCTACATGTACATATTATTTTTTTTTTTTCCCGACAAATTATCTTATTTTTCGTAATTAATATGTTTTTGTTTGTAATTAATTTGGTGAAGGATGAACTACTTTGGGCGGCGGCTTGGCTGTTCGAAGCGACGAACGATCAGTACTACCTCAAGTATGTGGTGGACAACGCCGTGTATATGGGCGGAACTGGATGGGCTGTCAAAGAATTCTCTTGGGATAACAAATATGCTGGTGTCCAAATCCTTCTCTCAAAGGTACCTAATTACGCTCATTTAGAGTTGCTTTTGCAGTAAACACTTATACTCATAAACGCTTTCTACTCATAAACACTTTCAATAGAGAAGTCCTTACACTAAAAACATAATCAAAACTTTCTTACAAATCTAAGTGCCCCATATAAAAACACTTGAAAGTGCTTTGAGAGCGTCTTTTATCGTGAACATTTTTAGCACTTTCAGAAACAGTACCAAATATAGTGAGTCTCAGGAGTTTAAGCCATTTCATCATAACTTGCAGGTGTTGTTGGAGGGAAGAGGCGGTGCATACACTTCCACGCTAAAACAATATCAGGCCAAAGCAGATTACTTTGCATGTGCTTGTCTCCAGAAAAACGATGGCTACAATGTCCAGAAAACTCCTGGTAATTTAATTTATCAAGTCTTAATTCAAATATTAATCAAATAATTACTGTTTGATTAATCTAAATGTTTTGTTACTGTTAATTAACCAAGTTAAATTAAAAACATACCAGGAGGACTATTGTACGTGAGGGAATGGAACAACTTGCAGTACGTGACATCGGCAGCATTTCTCCTAGCCGTCTACTCCGATTATCTCTCCGCCGCAAACACCAAGCTAGCTTGTCCCGACGGCCAAGCGCAGCCCCAAGAGCTCCTCAACTTCGCCAAGTCACAGGCAGACTACATACTCGGCAAAAACCCCAAGTCCATGAGCTACATAGTTGGGATTGGACAAAATTATCCAGTCCATGTCCACCACAGAGGCGCTTCAATTCCCTCTGTTTTTACTCTCCACTCTGCGGTCGAATGTGTGCAGGGTTTTGAGACGTGGTACCACCGCCCCGAGGCAAACCCCAACGTAATCTACGGTGCCCTTGTGGGAGGCCCTGACCAGAATGACAACTTCTCCGACGACCGCTCTAGTTATGAACAGACTGAGCCTACGCTTTCCGGCACTGGTCCCCTTGTTGGCCTCTTGTCTAAGTTGCAGAGTTTGAATGGCATCCCAAGTTATAATAAAGGCTCCCCAAACTCCCAGCCAACCATACCAAGGGAAGGTGCCAATGACCATGAAGAACAAAATCCAGTACAAGCTCCAGGTAACTAACTACTCATAGTTTGATTTTTCACATTTTTGGTAACACGGAAGGGAGTTGTTATTTGCACTTTAACAAAATCATTGCACACTCTTTTCACATAAAAATGATAACCGTTAATTGAACGACATTTAATGACCACCCTCTTTTAATAAAAGTGGAACTCACTTATCTCGGTCTAACGCGAATATATTATTTTAGAATGTTAATAACAAGTTTTGTTACGATGTTTTGCAGAGACCCCTATCAAACTGATTCACTCAATCGGCAACACATGGACTGTTGGGAAAACAACATATTATCGCCACAAGGTGGTACTGAAGAACACATCGCAGAAACCGATATCGGATGTGAAGCTGGAGATTGAAGATCTCAAAGGGTCTGTGTGGGGTCTCATCCCAACACCAGAAAAGAACATCTACGAGCTTCCTCAATGGCACAAGGTCTTGCAGCCTGGCTCTGAGTGCATTTTCATTTACGTCCAAGGTGGTCCTCAGGCAAACGTTTCCATCGTAAGCTACCATTAACCTTGTTCCAACCAAGAACAAAACAAAAACAAGCTGCCGTCACATTCCAAACAACGGTTCCGATTATGATATTTGTAACATTAGGGGAGAAAAAAGAAGATATCGTCCCTTGTGTAAAGTCAAGCATTTGGCCAAGGATGATGAAATTTTAGGCAAAATTTTGATGTCAATATTATTTGCAAGCTGCAAGCAACCCTCAAGCAAAAATCCTACTGTTATTCAAAATTTAATAAGACCGACCATCTTGCAGCCAGCATCACGACTTAGCGACGTTCTTCTTCACATGTGATGCCGACTTATGATATCCAATTATTATGGCGATCCTATTGTGTAAAAATACCTATTTCAAAATACCATCTAGGAATCAAACCAAAGCACCAAGTTGGGCAAGGTAAACCGTAAATGTCCTTAAAAAGTGAGAACTTTTCACTTTTTTACCTAATAGTACCAACAGAGGAACCTCAAAAGGTCCCAACAGGGCAACACTAGTAGGACGCAACAGGGAAAGTGCTGCTGTTGCCAAAGGTCTAAAAATTGTATGTAATAAAATACTATATTAATGCTCAAAATTAATTTATGACATCTAAAATCCAAGAATTCAACTGTTTCACTCTTACGTTAAAGTTCATGTCGAACAAAGGGTCAACCAGACATGCCTCTGAAGATTTAAGATAACAAAAATGTAAAATTAACAGCTAATACATAAGTCTCCACATTCTCTTTTACCCCGACTACTCTCAGTCGTCTACTAGTCGTCGAAGGTCGTCTTTTTCCCTGCAACAAAAAGTACAAGATGAGAATCACAAAATTGGAACTTATTAAGATTTATTGAGAGCATCACATCCACAACCCACACACTTCATTAAAAAAGAGAATAACGCTGCCAACCTGTTCCGCGAGCAGCTAGGTATATTTTTTTCCACGTCCTCTACCACGTCCACCATCTCTGCCACCACGTCCACCATCTCTGCCGCCACGTCTACCTCTGAAACCACGTCCCCGATCCCCACCTCTGCTAAAACGCCCTCCACCACGATTACTGGAAAAACTCCTATCATTACTCCTGGGAGTACCAAAATCACCTTTTGGTTTAGCCTCTTCCACCTTCAAGTAACCGTCTCCAAATTCACTTCCATCAAGTCCTAGAGCTTTGTTGAAGCTGTCTGCATCCGTGAAGTCCATGTAAGCCATTCTGCAGTTTATGAAGACAATTTATCAGTCTCAACACATAAGGAAAATCAGGTAGAGTTAGCAAAACAGTTGTATTTCATTGAGAGGCCAAATCGACCAAATTCTACCTTTCAGTTGTGCCAATTCTAACAAAAACTCACATTAACACGAGGTAACTTTTACGCTGACTTAAAACTCCCTAATAAATTCATGTTGAAGACCAAAAAATAATCCGTAAAAATCATATAATACTAAGATAATGAGGTATATGTTAATTCCACAATGAAATAGTCACGCAAAAAAACACAAAACAAAACATGAACAATGACAATTCGAGATCAGTCAAATGTCAAAGAAGGCACATAATGTGTAAAATAACAACCACCAGATCGAAAAAGAAAAACAAAGAGATAAAATCGCAGATGTAGCAGGCTAGAAAAATACATAAAAAATCAGCAAAGAAATTGTACAAACCCCTTAGAGGCGCCAGTCTCATAATCTTTGGGGATGGAGACCCTTGTTATCTCACCACAAGAACTAAAAACTTCTTGTAAGGAGCTCCTTATCTGTAAAATAAAACTAGTTACATTTGAACAAGAATATGAGTATCTCACCATTAATTAGACAACAGAGCTAGAATTCCTTGAGCAGTGTATACCTCATCCTCCCCGAGAGAGCTGTCGAAACCTCGAATAAATATTGTTTTGGACGCACCACGTGGTCCCTTCTGATATGAGTTGCTCTCACTCCTGAAATCATTATCAATAAAAGGAATTAAGAAAATTAATGGATGACAACACAAAAACAAAACAACAAATGAAGCAGTTAGGAGTCCAAATGTACCCGGTGGGGGTATAAGCACCCTTTTCACCCCTTTCACGAGCCAGATCAAGTTTGACATCACGACCAAGCAATTCTAAACCATTAAATTCAAGAGCCTGCAATAACAAAAGCTTAATAATTTAGCAACAGAAACAAAAATGATTAACAGCAATACTACAGATTCCAAAGAAATGGTAATTGTCAAGAAATACCAAAAGAAAAGTCAAACCTTCTTTGCTTCTTCTGCTGTGGCAAACTCCACATGCCCAAAGCCCTTGAACTTCCCTTCAGGATCTGAGGCAAAACGGACATCAACAACTTCGCCGGCATCTTTGAAGAAATTCCTCCTGCATAAAATAGAACCATTAGATAAAAGAAACCAAAAACATGACACAAGCTTAGATCAAGGTATACACATACACATCATGTTCCTCGATACGGAAGTTCAGGTTTCCAACGAACAGCGTCTTAGAAGAAGTAACTGGAGTTTTGGGGGTTTTGGGCTGCACACACATTATTACAAAATTAGAACATTTATGATAGGGAAGCTGAAACATCACCTAAAACCAACTAATATCATGTACAACGCTAGCTCAGTATCATTACCTGTTCATCATCCTCTTCTTTGTCAGAACTGACTTCCTCTTCTGAACCATCAGAGCCAGTATCCTCCATATCCTCATCAGAGTCAGAAGAGTCAATTGAATCCTCATCCTTTGTGGTACCCTGCAACAAAATAAATTTACTACATACCATCATCAAACCGCTTTACAAACTTTGAAGTTCCAAGAAAACCAACATTTATCCTATCCACCAAAAAGAGAAACATTACAAGGGCTTTCTGGCTTCACACGTGACACTAAATAAAAACTACAGCATCAAACATTGCAGGGCTAACTAGTTTACTAGCTGCAACACATTCCAATTGGAATTTAAAAAGAATCAAACCTTCACTCCCTCTGAACTATCATCAGAGGAGCATGAAACATGCTTTCCTTAAGGGGTTACAGTAGATACCTTTTTTCACAACTTCCTAAACATGCTCAGAAAGATTAGGATTCAAAATAAGTACTAAAATCCCAAATTCAAACAGTTCATCCTACAGTGTAATTCCTTCAGATGATACAAATATTTAAGCATGAGCACACACCTCATCTTCAGATCCAGAGCTGCTAGTGTCTGCCTTCTTAACAGCCACTGATGGACCTTTCTTAGCAGCTGCAGCAGGCCTTTGACCAGTAACCTTTGCAGGGGTTTCCTACAAACACAAAAGTTGAGGATCACTATCAACCAAAAGGTACCTTTCCCAATCTAACAAAGAATAAAATACACAACATACTGTACCCCAAATATACAGATATGACGGACTCAATTTTCAGGTGCATGTCACATACAATAACCCCTGTGGCAAAAAATCTACGGCACCAAGTTTGGAAAACCAAAAACTCACATCATCATCTTCAGATTCATCGCTACTCTCATCTGAGCTTCCGGCTGAGACTTCTTTCTTCTTTATAGCAGCAGTTAGACCATTCTGAGCAGCTACCTTAGATTTAGGAGCCTAAAACCAAGCAGTAACAAACAATTAGAAAAAGCCAGTCTATTTTCAAATCACAAATCAAATACGAGAAATTAACAGTAGTATATGTGCATCAGTAGTCGTATTAGGAACAAGTGTGTAGCGTAATAAACCTTCACATCAGGGTCAGAAGACACATCGGACTCCTCCTCGGAACTACTAGTTTCCACTTTCTTCTTCTTCTGAGTCTTTGCTTCGACTTTCTTCTTCTGAATGCCCTGCGCTACACCCTCATCAACCTTCTGCTTCTTTGCGCTCACAACCTTCTCTATTTCGTTCCCGGCTCCTCTCTTACCTTCTCAACACAACCACAACCAAAACAAACTCCATAACCAACATCCGAAACAAAACAATATCGCAAAACAAACAAACAAACATGCAAAAAATTTAAGCTTCAAATCTTCTCAGAACATAACGAGTAAATCAAACTAAATAAAAAAAACTTACAAAAACCTCGAGAAGAATCGATACCTTTCTTTCCAGACTTAGGAGCTGGAACAACTACAGCGGGAGCCTCAACCTGTACAGATAATCAAAACACAATTAGCAAAATCGAAAACTTGACGAAGCAAAAGCAGTTCGAAAGAAGCTTACTTTGGTGGCGGATTTCTTGCTTGATTTGCCCATTTGGGAGGCCGCTCTCAAAAAACCTAGGGTTTAGCGTTGTAGGGTTTTGGGGAGAGCGGTGGGAGTGAGAGTGGAAAATAATCGATGCTCCCTCTATGTTTATATAAGCTGGAAACTGGTGTGAGGGGTTAGGGTTTAGGACGGGTACGCCGCGAGTCGCGAGCGTGTGATATTTTCTTTTTCTTAAAACATGTAAGCGTGTGTATCATGCTGTGCGTTTTAGGTTCTTAGAATCTGAACCGTACGATAAAAAGGCCTCCCTACTCCTTGCGCCTAAAATTGTCCAGGAGTTTGGTTGGGCTTTCGCTCTGATGTCGAGTAATTTATTACTTTTTTCGAAGAAAAAAAGTTTAATGGTGCATATATGACAAATAAATTATTGAGATTGATAATAAAATATATAAATAATCATGAAAATCAAATATAAATACTCGTAACACAAAAAAAATATGAAATTATTGGGACCAAACCGTAAGACTAATCAAGTTTTTTGGAAGGGAAGTGTTAACAATTCCCTTTTGGAAAGGCAAACAAACAATTAGCCAAGTTGGTTAGAACACTATATTTCTCCTTTTAGGTTAATTTAACAAAAAACAACATCCAAGATTGATCAAGATTTTCTGGAAATATCCAAGCCATGGAAAATGGAGAAAATTGGCAAATATCCAAGACCCACCTTATGATCTCCTATTAATTTAACAAAAAACAATGGTGTTATTTTACAAGGCATGGAAAATTGAGAAAATTGGGAAAATTGGGAAAATTGGGGAAATTTTGTATATAAAGCTACAAAGATAGTACATCATTTGTTGGGGGTTCTCTCATCCGCCCAAAGAGGATGGAAAAAAGGGGGTTCTGCCTTCTACTGTTACCCAAAGCCTCTAAATTGGGCTTCTTTGATCTTCTTGCTTTCTTCTCCAAGAGTGCAGGATGAGCTTTTCATCTTTTCTCCCTCAACGAATGGATGCCTTTCAAGTAGGGCGTCTCCTTTCTCTCCGAAGAATATATTAAAGAAGAATAACCACCGTAAGATTAGTTTCAAAAACCAAATGGTGATTTTCTTCTGCTTCCGCCTTCTCCATATTGTTCGTTCCATTTCCTAAGTTCGTTCATGCTTGAAGCATCATAGGAAATTGATGGCCCAACCTACATGATCAAGTTATAAAAAAGTAATCGATATTTCACCGTAAGTATTGCCTGTAGTTATGTTCTGGAAAGGTAAAGATAAATGTTATCTTAAATCTTTACCTTGGCTTTTGATTGAATAAAATCATCTAAATTAAGAGGCCTCAACACTGTAGCTGCATCGCTTTTGATGTCCTGCACAATGAGTAACCAAACAACACCAATAGGCATACGGAAATCAGTACAAAACTTTACGCACATTGCAAGCGAAGGAGAAGATATTCAGCAGGAAAACGTTATTCCTCCCAAGGCACCCGAAATAAAGATAAAAGCTCACACACTTTGACGGGCTCGTAAATGGAACCAACAGAAACTGACATTGACATTGCAAATAACAAATGCATATTACCTTCTTTTCTTCTTCTAAAAGCTCCTGGACAGGTCTATATGCAGCAGCAATACAGAGGTTCTTCAAATCACTGCCAGAATATCCCTCTGTTGCTTCTGAAAGTTTGTCAAATTGGAAACCAGGTGCTAGATTCTCTTGAGCCAGAAATATACTCAATATCTTCTTACGATTTTCAACATCAGGTAAGTCAACGTATATCCTACAAAACAACCAACATAAATCAGTCACCATTGTTTGAACTTTATTTTAATTAATTTTTTTGTCAATATGAGGAGCATCTACTATCAAAGAATAAAAAGAATTGACAGACCCACATAGACAAACAATTGGCAAAACCATCATAACCAATCAGGAAAATATTCTTATAAATCAACCACACCTTCTTGGTAACCGACGAATGACAGCATCATCAAGATCAAATGGCCGATTTGTGGCACCAAGAATAAGGATTCTTTGACTGTCTTTGGACCTCAATCCATCCCAAGCTGCCATGAACTCATTTCTCATTCTTCTAGTTGCCTCATGCTCAAAAGAACCACCACGAGCACCAAGCAAACTATCAACCTACAACATAGAATATTTAACAGGATGATCAAATTCTGGGTTCAAAAAGAAACAAAAGGAACTAGTTTGTTGTACATCATTTTCTTTTAATTCCTCGAAATTGAAAACCTCACCTCGTCAACAAATATTATGACGGGAGCAAGCTTGCTGGCAAAGGAGAACAAAGCTTTGGTCAGCTTTTCGGCATCTCCAAACCACTGTATCAAAAAAAGTTACAAAGATAAGCATTTAAAAGCAAAAGTAACCGTCATCCAGAGAAAAGATGGAACATACAAATAATCTTGACAAGGCAAAATAGTTTGTTATTTAGTTTGTGAAAATAAACTCACCACTGCCAGATCTTAGATACTCGAAAGCATACCTTTGATGTTAGAGTAGAACCAGTTATGCTGATAAAGTTTGCCCCAGCTTCTGTTGCAAGTGCCTTGGCAAGAAGGGTCTTCCCAGTTCCAGGAGGCCCAAAAAGTAATATTCCTTTGCAAGGCTAAAAAGGTAGCTCCACTTGATTAGACATTTGCTCAAGAATTAGTGCAAATAATGAACAAGAATAAAATAAATACCCGCAATAAGTTTCCATGAGAGAAAAGCTCCGGTCTCCTCATTGGAAGAATAACAAGTTCATTCAGTGCCCTCTTCACGTCCTCCAGAGCACCTACATCATCAAACCTAACACCAATTTCACCAGGAGGCACTACAGCTGAAACAAAGTTGCTCTCATATTCATCCTTTGCTATGTTCTGCAAAATTTTGTACATGTTAAAGGTGAAACAAGATACAAAAAAACTAAAATATGTAACATTTAGTACGAAAAAATTAATTACATGCCTTCAAATTTTGAGAAGGCTTCCGAGACAAAGTTTCTTGCTCCTTCAAGCGTGAAATTGCTATTTCAAGGCTTCGTAAAGTAACAAGAGTGTTAAACATCAGGGTAACATAAAACTTTTAAATACTATATATGACAGATGTAACATTTACCTTTCACGTGGCAGATACAATCTTTCACCTTTCACATAAGGAAGAAGGCATGATGACAAGTAATGGTTTTTTGCCCAGCCAACTACTTTCTCAGCTTCTGGGAAAATAAACAAGTAAAACTATTAAATAACACATGATCACAAAATTCTAGGTTTCACATAAAACTGAGTCACTTGCAAAATTCCGGTATTGAAAATAAAACACAAACTAGTTGTGACGTTCCAGGAATGCCCTACTCTAGATTCTTTATTGACTGGTGCAGACCCCTAGCATGATTCAAGATAGTGATATCCTCTTTTTTTGATACAGAACAAAAACTTTTTGTAAAGATCAAAAGTTAAAATGGTTATCTTGGCCGTTGACAAGCTATCCACAAACTAAACGAAACTGAAAAATGTTCAAGACACATATTCATATCTTTTGTACGGAATTCAATGCCAACATCCAAATTCATAATAATACATTTCGCTTTTCTATCCATATCTCCCCTGCATATCTAACTTATAAACTTCAAAACTCCATTTTCCAACAGAAACTTAGTATTTTTTTCCATTTCTTGACAAGGAAAAATGTTCAAGTTAGGGTTTCTTACTTCTCTTTGTCAAGATTACACCATTGGTATCTACTAGCAATAAGTCCACGCATGAGAGCTCATTTTCCTCAAGAACCTGCAGTAGTTCAAAATAATTCAATACGTCAAGGAGGTTTGAAGAACAAAAAGCCCCCGAAATAGACTAGTAGTAGCACAACTACATTGCACAGTTCTTCACCAGCCACCCATGTGAATTTCACGACTAGAGCATACCTCATGTAATTCATTTAAATTGCTCCTTGCTATCACAATTCTTCCATCTTCTTCAATCTGTTTATTGAATACTCGAAGCTCCTCTTCCTCCTACAAAAGAAAAAAAGGAAGAGGAAAGAGAAAGAAGTGCGAAACCACAAAAAATAAATAACTAGTCCACATTTGTATCTGTGTGTATGCTTATACATGTAAAGTATGTAGACACAGTTGTTACACACGTTTATGCTGGAGGAAGACCAATATTTACCTTTGGCGGATATACGCAGAAAACATTTTTGAATAGCTTATAAATTTCATTGTCATCCGATCTCTTTGATCCTTTAAGTCCCTCTGTAAGACGCTTAAGAGAGAGAGGCTTGAAACAGAAATAAGCAATTTGTTAATTGAAGGAAAAAGTACAAAACATAATTTTAGGGAAAACAACACCTATCATCTAAGGAAAAACATGTAAATCTTCAAGGATGAAAACTATATCGAAACCCCAAAAGCAGAAGAAGAAAAAAATTGATGAGCCAAGGATAAGAAAAATAACATTGATGATTTACATGGTTAAATGTTTGTTCCAACAGATAACACATATTTATTCATTACTGTTTGTGCCAAGTATATTGTGCTCCTAAAGAATACAGAGGATTACCAGCTTTGCAAGACGCCCCAAATTTGGAAGTATCATTGTCTAGAGCAGAGTATTTGTAAAGGAAAAGTGTTAGTAATAAACTACAAATGGTTAGCCACTAATCAGAAGCAGGTAAGCAAACAAAACAGATAGATCCAACAAGAAGGAATCCTTAACACTTACAAATTTCTCTTTCTCCTTTGATCCTGATTCAACTTTGTTCTGCCCACAAATCAAAACAACAGGACCTGATAACTCGTCAAAAATTTCTTGCACCTTAGCGACAAACTCCTTGCGATCTGACTTGGGAACTGCCCTAGACATCCATTGAGAAGAGTCTGGAAAATAGACAATAAGAGGTTGCTTGGCATGCAAGACCTGCAAGCAATGAAAATCCAGATACAGTTTACAGATGGACAACCTCATGCATCAGAAGACAAAGTTCTTATCTTTTGCTATTGTGTGCCACACCTCACATAGGGCCTCCAGTGCAATATAACAATCCTCAGTCTGCGGGTCAGGAATATGCTCAATTTCCTTAGCTGTATGAAAGGGAAATCTGTCATTGTGTGACTAGAAGAATCACTACCAGAATTTCACCAACATCTTCAGATACATCAAACTAAAACTAAAGCCAATTGTTAGAGAACTGAAAATACGATCCTTTTCACCCATAAGATTCATGCCATGATAATAAGCCACCTGCTATTCAATCCATTGCAGCCCATTTTTTCAATTTCATCATCCAAAGTATATGTCCTGATTACACTATTACTGGGATTTATTATCACCGATGAAACTCACAATTAAACAATAAAATCCAGGAATACAAAAAAAATTAGGAGTACAAAAGCAAAAACAGAAAATGATAATATGAGCAGCCTGAGTATGAGTAATAACATTATGCAAGCCTAGAATTATAACCATTGAAAAATAAAGACCTACACTTGTATTAAATTGCTTAAATTACATTAATCTACAAGATAATGATGTCATACTTTGATCTGATAGACCATATGCATAATTAAATTACATCAGTTTGCAAATTATGAAGCAAATTGTCTGTATATTGGTCATAACATTCACATGAACAACACAACATGAACTTGTCTGTAAAAAAAAAATTTGATGAAGTCTTAAGCAAACGAAATCACAGCATAAAGTAATCTCCCGAGTCTAGAAACAAAAATGAACAAATTAAAAAAATCCATATTACCATGTATCCAATAAACTGGTGGATCTGCAGGTTGCTCTGCATCTTTCTCCTCTTTAACCACTTCAGTTCCTGCCTTCTGTTTAACATCCAAAATAACAGCAACTCGATCTCCACTCACCTCATATACCTCCCCACGTTGACCCTTTGGTAAAGGCCTGCACAGATTTCAAATTCATCAGAGAAAGTAACAAGATTTCAGAATAATGGATGTACATCAACTGCAGACAAGTATTAACTAACTATACTACTAGAACTACTACGAGTATTTTGAATTTTCTAATAGCAAAACAGAAGCGATAAAGCAAGGAAAGAGACTACATGAAAAACAGTTGCATAGCTTCCAAAATCAGACCCTATAAAATTATAGATAGTTACATATACGTACCACATAAAAGCAGCAAACACAAAAAGAAAAAGAAATTCTACCATTAAGTGGGTTATGCGGGGCATAAACTGGTAGAGTCCAAAATATGCTATCGCAAAGTATATGACAAGTTGACAACTAACTTCTAGCAATGCACCCACATAACCTCTAAAAGGAATTGAAACAGTTGCGCTAAATCATGGTTGAAAACCACTAACATCTTTTTACTTAACCCGAATAACCCTCCATACTTAATGATTCTCTAGACTATGGAAGTACAAGGGTCGAACTTAGGTCCAAAGGAGAAAAAAGGTACATGAAAAAGCGAAGGCTTTCTTGAGAAAACCAAATGGAGAAATCTAATAATGTTCTACTGCATTTCTCCCCCCTACACATGACAACTTACCAACCCACCTGCTACGGAAGATGGTATAAGCATTCCTTGGACCATCAGTTGTTGATATCTTCCCCAATAGGACCCTGTATTGCATTATATATGTCAATGTCAGGTGAGGGTGAAGTCAGAGTTCATTTGGGGATGATATCATCCTAAAGGGTTTTGAAAGACAGACCACAGACCACAGAGACGATATTCTAGGCAGCATGCTTGTAAGTTTTCAAACAAGACCTTAAAAATCAGTGGTTCAACACTGTCTCATCCACAGATTCTGGCCAAAAATCCTAGGCCGGTATGAGAAAAACTCATGGGAACTTAACTGAAAAATATGCTAGCTCATTAAATGCCCCCCAAGAAACAGAATTGAAAACATAAATATTTTTAGAGGATTGACAAAGTTGCATCAAAGACACACAAAAAAATCCTTTGAAGCTCACGATTGGTGCCAAATTAATTCTTCTAACCTAATGCTGCAATATCAATTATACACAACAAATCTGCCAAAAGCCCCTCACCTAGGTGCAAAAGGGATATGCCTAGCCAGAAGCCCCGGAAGGGACCTATAATTTCTTTTCGAATTCCACAAGTTTCATTATCCAAAACAATGGAGAGAAAGTAGCATTCATGAACTTCAAAATACACCTTAACTTCATGAGTTCTCAAAATTTGAAAGTCATCTTTTTATCCAACACCATGAAAAAAAATTCCGTAGTGCAGAAAACGTTTAAGATACTGTGAGATCTTATCAACATGAAATAGAGCAAAAAAATGAAAGAAATCATTCAGGACCTCTTATCAGCTTCAACACGTATAGAAGGCCCAATATACTTCACTCGATCTCCTAAAAAAGATGAAGAAGCAAGAATATTGATTTCTTGAGGACAAACAAGAAAAAGTTCTCATATAGAGATGAACATGACATTTGCACAAGAAAAAGTTCTCATATGGAACCTTTCTTTAGCGGTCGTTTGCATTTATCAGAAGACTCAGCAGTTTCTGATTTTGAGGATTCGGATGAACTCTCAGTTTCCCCAGATACCATCTGCCACATACGAACCATAGATCATACATCATGGTTCATACAAAGTATATAAAGAATCCCAATTTATCAATAAGATCACCATTTAATTTTCTGAATCACTGAAATATGCTTAGGGTAGGAGGACTGAGAATACAATAACCCTGATGAAAGCAGACCTTTGCAAAGTCTTCAATAGGAACAAGCTTCTTGAGGGCTGCTTCAGCTCTTGCATGCACATCATCTTCATCTTTATCACTAGAATCTGATTTTGCCTCATTACTACTAGTCCAATCTTCTTCGTTACTCGCAGCATTTTCATCCTCAATCTCTGAATCAGAAGTACTCTCCTCCACACCATCATCATCTGATTCAGATTCGCAATCGTCACCAAAATCCTACTCCAAATTTTAGCAGTAATTAATTATTAAAACCATACTGTGTGAGTATCAGGAGAAGAGGGGGCAGGGTTGAAAATATAAAAGATTATTTTTATTTCAATCATACATAAGGAGAAAGTACACTGCTGTCTAGCACCAAGAGGGGAACTTTGAGATCTTGTGCGAGTGCTCTAACTAATCTTTCACGATAAAGTTCAGTGCCTGCAGATAAACAAGGCAAATGGTAAGCTTATTCAGTTCTACGAAACAATGTCAACTATAAACATTAGCCACTTGAATAACTTTGAAAGGTAATGATTAGATTTGTGAGACCTGTGACCAACCTGGTGAACTCTGAAGCAGTATTTTTCCATTTGAAGATGTCAAACGAGAACCATAAGTTGAAGTAAACTTTTTATGCTTCAAATGGGAAGCAGCACATTCCACCAAAAGGTTTTTGGTAGGTTCACTATTAAAATGAAAAATAAATATATAAATCTTCTGAGAAGTGATAAACAAGAGATAAGAAAGAGCAATCAAAAACATTAAAGAGAAGCAATTTACTGAATGTAGTAGGGAAATGTATCCCATGACACAGTTATTTTCTCCCACGGAACAATCCTCCTCAAAAACTCATTTTTGAACTTCTCTCGTTTAGTTGAAAAAGGCGACTCTTTCTTTTTACTCTCAATGGTAATCTTTTGACTATTAAGCCACTCCTTTTGATCTTGTTCCCCAAGCAGAGCGTGTGCATCAAAATTCCTCCCATCTTCCTTAGCCTTTTCTTGAGAAGCCCTCCCTTTATCAAGATCAGCATCACCTTTCACTGGTGTTTGATTATCCTCGCTTGCATTCCTTCCATCACCTTCAGAACTGTAGGGACGTAACTGGCTACCCTTCAAACATGGACTGGACCTTACATGCAAACCAGTGCAGCTATAGCCAGGAGCAACACTACGCAACGTGAATGAATCAACGAGACGGCTTCTAATAAAACTAGCATGAAAACAGTGGTTTCCCGAAACTGTATTATGACCTAAAGATTGAGAAGAACCATGAACAGTGTAGGTAGGTGTTGTTGAATATTTGGACATTTGAAGCACCCATCTCTGATTTTTACACTTTATTCTCCTTGCATGCATCATCACTTGTTATTTCCAAATTTTACAGTGCTGCAAAGTATGCTCCAATCAGTTTACAGTAGTAATTTTAAATTTGCGAGTGCATCAAAATTAAAATGTGCGGCATAAGAACCAAATATTGCATGAACTTTGTGGGATATTCAAACATTGTTGCATGCTATAAAATATTCTTTCTAAAATTGTTTTCCTGGGAAATCAAGATTAAATCATGCCTGATAGTATAATATCAACATTTAAACAATGATTTGCAAACTTTTCCAACCAGACGGCTCGCCTAAAACACATTCTTCCCAATCAAAGTTCTAATACATTATTTGCGTTTTCCATTTACCATATAGACGAATTGTATGACAATGCCGTATAACAGAGAAAGTAGTCATATCCATCTGATATTTGCCAGGCTCTAAATATGAATAATATGGAGCAAACTTGTCAATTTTAGATTACAGTGGCAGTGCCCGCCGGTGTACAATTAAATAGCATGAATTTCCGAAAACTTTGACCGTTGCATAAGCTTTCGTCCAACATTCGTGACATTCGAAATCAAAGTTTGCTTCCAACTTCCCTCGCCTCACAAATTGAAAATAAAAACAAAATCAAGAAGCAAGCATCTGGGTAAGTTTTAGAGCTCCGAAAAGCCGATTTCATGCTAACTGCGAAGTAACTAAAACAAACCAATCTTAGCAACCAAGGAGAAGTGAGCGACCCTTTTTTATTTTTCAATGCGTAACGAAAAGCAAACAAACAGGAAAACAAAAACATTTAATCACTTGAGAATCCATCAATTACAGACAATGAGAGAGCGAGAGAGGTACCTTATGTGAAAGGTCGGTTCAAACCCTAGGTTCGTCGGTGGCCATAAAGGGGAGACAGACACAGAGAGAGGCGGTAAAAGCGTAGGGGAAGCGAAAGATGGTACGGGGCGACCGTTTTGGAGAAAATGAGAAACAGAGGCTGAGATAAGATCTCTCTCTCTCTCTCTCTCTCTCTCTCTCTCTCTACCTTCTTCTCGCTTGTTTTTCCTGGGATTCCAACCCAGAACCGGGTTTTTCGTAGTTTGGGTGGTTTTTATTAGTTTCGGTTATGATCGTTGGCCTGCACTTGTATGGGTTAGGGTTTCTTGAGAGAAACCGAATGGGCCCAAATTTTGGTTCTCATCAACAATTTTTCCGGCCCAAACCAAAATTCGTGATTCAAATAGAAAATGCACTCATACGAGTTCGAATTCGACACTGCTATCAATCATTGGACAAAGGCGTCTTATTTGTGGTTTGGTTTTTAGTGATGGTCCTTCGGCAACTCAGCAGTTGGGTTTTATATATTTCAAACTCATCAATTTGGTTCATGTTTTAGCCGTCAAAATTGTTCTTGTTTTACTTCAAAATTTTCATGTAACTGAAGGTGATTAGCTCGAATGAAGTTGTTTACGTAGTTAAATGTGAAGTCATGATTTTATTATTCAAGGATTCTACATCAAAGAAATTGTTTATCATCTTTATTAGTTAAGACTCTTGCTTGGCTATGTTTCAAGAGGAAGGTCAACAATAAAGCACAGAACTAGACTGTATTAGTCCTTGGCCTTGCTATCTATTTTATGTATTTGTTTGTAATTGTCGAAAGAAATTAATTATGTTGTACTTACATAAGTGGCGTCGCGTCGATATGTTAATCTATTTTTAGAACTTTTCATTAGCTACATATGTAGTATCTTCATATGAAATCATTTTGAACTTTCGTTGAATAAATTAATCACCCATCACCCGCTTCCCATTCATCTTATGCTTGAGTTGGAAGCTGAAACCAAAATAAGGGAGACGAAGGAAAAGTGTCTTTAACTAAATTTCCCTTTTTATTACAGGTTGTTAGGCAACCTTAAACTCGTAACGATTACACAATCGTTAGAACAACAACCAATCAACCGAAAGCAGCAAATGTACATGCCAACACGCATGCAGAGAGTTATTTGCAATTCAGAGCTAATTTCCTCCGAATAGGATTCAATCTCACTTGGAAAGAATGGTGGTTTCAGCGATCATGGAAGTCACAATATACGGATCCATGTTCGACGCCGGCCTTCTGTCCTCGAAATAGCCTGACATTTGTAAAGAAATACGACATGTCCAGGTATCAGCTACAGAGCTAACTTGTATCGCAAGCATTATGACAATGATCTATTTCTGAAATTGGAAATGACACAAAAGAATTCATATTATACAATGCACATACGAAAACATTCATACCTTTGCCAGCCTTCTCAGTATCGCGACCAATACGGACAGAGGCCCCTCGGTTTGCCACGCCCTGTAAGATAGAGAATGCATAGTTCAATCAAATACTAAACTTGTTTTCACATGTTAACTAAACATGATTTCAACAAAAACAAGAAATGTGGATTTTGATTAACGGTTAATTAAACCACGGTGGTATAAGCTTACCCAAGAGAAAGTGTGGATGTCAGCGGTCTCATGGAGACCTGTCAATCTCCTCTCGTTGCCTTTTCCGTAGGCAGCAATATGCTCCTTGTGACGCAGACTCAGTTTCTCGATTGCCTTCTTGATCACGTCAATTCCGCCATCGTTTCTCATTGACTTGGTACTGCATGGCATAGCAAGAGTTCATCACACTCTTCATTTTTTTTTAACTAGAGGGTTGATTGCATCTAACACGATGGCAAAATTGCATTAATTCCAACTTCAGTTCGAGATTAATTTATCAGTACCTGTAGTTAGCGTGAGCACCAGCACCATTCCAATCACCCTGGTATAAATTGATCAAAAAGAAAATAAATACAAAAATTTAAGCAACACAATACAACAGTACGAAAATAAAGCGCTTGCGGTTAAACAGACCTGGATTGGTTTCGGGTCCAAAGAAAGAACAACTCCTGCAATTTCTGTAATTCTCTGTTTGTCAAGCAGATAATCATATTAACACGAGGCCTTCGAAAAATTAATGTATTATCGAGAAGAGAGCGAAAATACGCAAATTATACGTTTTCTAGTTATATCGTACGTATGAGCTTACCTCAAGGATGTATCTAGCAGCCCATAACTGATCACCAGCAGCAATACCAACAGTAGGACCAACTTGAAATTCCCACTGTTCCGCATCAGCAAACAGACCAAATTACAAAACGGCTTAATAATGTAAAAATTCGGGATAATCAAATCATAGGTCAACTTTCGATCACTCAATTTTATTTCTTAGCAACCAAATTAAGTACGTAAAATTGTAAAAGCGAGCATAAATATATACCTGGCCGGGCATAACTTCAGCGTTGATACCGCTAATGTTGATTCCGGCATAGAGGCAAGCCTTGTAATGTGAATCCACAATATCACGACCGAAGGCCTTGTCTGCTCCGGCACCGCAGTAGTAGGGTCCCTGCATACAGAACCTAACAGTTAATAATATGCAATCAGCACTCTAAAATTTTGAGTTGTCTTCTCTAATTAAGTAACTAGGCATGTTTAGGGAACATTGATCGAGTTAATCATTGGCAGATGATTTAAGTACCTGTGGACCAGGGAACCCACCAATTGGCCATCCAAGAGGCCACTTGGTATCCTTTTGTAGAAGAGTGTACTCTTGCTCAATCCCGTACCTAATCAATAAGAAATGTTCTTAATAAGAGGTACCAACGTCTAGATGTGCGTTAAAGAATTTAAAAAAAAAATTAACATGTGAAATTTGCCTTGTAAAAAGCAATGTACATTGTACATTGAAATATAGTAGGGCTTATAACAAAATAATAATAGATGGCACCAATTTTTTCACCAAATCTATTCATCATATATGTGTTTGTACGTGTTAAAAACTAACGATATTGAAAATGAGTCCAAGTTGGCTAAGTAACCAAGTGACGCATCATTTGGTGAATAAAACTTGATCCATTGTTCTCTAATGTAATTATTATAAAATACCCCATTTCATAAATTAATTCGTACATCAATAGTTTACAGCTACTTGTAACTATGCGGCCTTAACAACAAAGATATTAAATAATTGTTTATGGACAATTAACAACAATTATTTTTCAGTATATGACAATTATTTAGTACTAATCAGGAATATGGAATTAAGCAGAATTACTAGTTTCTTTTTGAGATTATGGATGGCGTACCAGGGTTCCTCGGCGACAACGTCCGGGTGACTGAATATCTTGGCAGCGTTGAATCTTTTGTTGGTGGGGATTGGCTCTCCCGCCGGTGTGTACGCATCGCAGATCACCTATCACAAGCGAAAGACAAAATTACCATGTATCGTACACAATCCGGATAGGTGTGGATGTCGATTGATGTTTACCAGGATGTTTTTTCCTCTTCTGAATGGATCCTTAAAAATAGCCTGGGGGCTGAACAAGCAAAAGTCCTAGTCAGTTTTTTTTAATGGAAGGATTAGATTAAAGATTGCAGAAATGATTTTGATCGTGGCCGTTGATATTGTTACATACTGCAGGATGACTTCACTGTTATCTCCTGGGGCTTGGTCGGTGCTTGAACCGTCGTAGTTCCATTTGGGCAGTTTTGCTGGGTCTGTCACTGGTCCAGGCAGTGTCTGTTTTTATCCATAATTTCATATACATACGTGAACAGAACTTTAATTTTAAAGTAATTTGATGTTAACCAGTAAACACGAAAATCGTAATAAAATTTGCTAAAATATTCATAAATCAAATATTAATTGATGAAATAGTCAAAAACAACATATTTGACAGAAATATTGGACTTGAAAATTGATCATTTTGGCTAATTTTCCAAAACCGAATAATGACGGGCTTATAGCTTGCGTAGTTAAGAACATTCAATCCTAGGGATGAGGTCCTAAGTTCGAGGGAAGGCTTACCCTTGCTTTGCTTCTCAAGTCCAAACCAGATCCTCCAATCCTATAAGAAGAGAAAGAAGAACAAAGACAAAAGAACTTTAATGATCGATAATATTAAGTAAATTAATGAGAGGAGGGTGGGCATGCATATACCAAATGTATTCAGCGATGATCTTCTCAGTGGATTCGGAGAGATTGAGGTTGACGAGATCAGAGAGGAGAGACATGGTGACGTACGACGAGGAGGATGATTCTCTGAACAATGGCAAAAGAGAGGGAGAGAGAACAATGGAAGAGAGTGGCAGAGAAAAATGGGGGTCTAGTTTTAAGTAGAAGATGTGACAAAGTCTACCACCTAATATATTAATTTATTTTCCAATAGAAAAGGGAGCAAAAATACGTGGAATTTCACTGGGGAGAAACGTACGAGGGTATACCGTCTACCATGTTTTCGCTGGCCTCTCGCGCTTCACGTAGGCTTCTGAAACCGTCAGTTTCCCTTTCCCGCACCCAATTGCAGTCGCTCCTTGTCACCTAACCACCACCACCGCCACCGCCAATCCTTACCCTAACTCTTATCAGAACGCAGAGCGCACCTCTCGAGCTCGTCTTCGTCTACTGGCGCGAAGAACGACAGAAATCAGGGCGGCGATGGCGCGAAGGTCGATGCTTCTTGGATCGGCTTGTATTTTCCGAGGCAAGCTCGGCCTTATGCTAAGCTCGCTCGCCTCGACCAGCCCATTGGCACCTGGTTTCTCGCATGGCCTTGCATGCTTATGGTAAGTGATTTTTACTTTCAATTTTTTAATTCGGTTTCCGCAGTGCATTGTTTGGTAAAAATCACCAATAGCAATTTGGGTCCAGCCGAATTTATTTGTTTTATATTTTGGTACTAGCGATATTCTATCTCTTTAAACTAATCTAATCAAACTCGGATGCATAAAGGCGAGCACATTTACTTGTCGAAAGTAACAGTGGCAACGGTAACTTTATTTGTTTAAGTTGAAGTTGTCTGAAAGACGTATGCTTGCTGGTGCAGGTCAATAACATTGGCAGCAATCCCAGGGCACCTTCTTGATTTTAAGATGATGACACTATTTGGATGTGGAGCCGTGCTTTTAAGGGATGCTGGATGCACTATAAACGATCTCCTTGACCGGGATATTGGTACCATGGTAACGCCCACCGTGCCATTGAATAATTATAGGTTGATATCTTTTGTATCTGCCCTTAAACCCAACATTATCTTCAAGCATATGAAATTTATGTAGTTCGTTTGAAGTTTCAGCCGCGTTTTAGGCGCTTCATCTTTGTTGCTAGTTTTCTCCTATCCTCTCATGAAGAGGTTCACATTCTGGGTAATTGAAGCTTCTGTCTCTTATCCTCAAGCTTTACTCTTTAACTTAGACGTGCTGTTTCAGAACAGTGGACTGATAATTTGGTAATGCTATTGTACTTGGTGCAGCCTCATGCCTATCCAGGTTTAACCTTTAATTGGGGAGCGTTATTAGGATGCGCCGCAGTTAAAGGAAGCGTTGATCCAACTGTTGTGCTCCCATTGTACTTTTCCGGAGTATGCTGGACGCTTTTGTATGATAAGATACATGCACATCAGGTACAACAAACTAGTCTGGTCAGAACTTCTGGTTCCCAGATTTGATTGTGAAGAAAATATGGAATATGTAGGAATAATAGAACTTTTTAAATGTAACCAAAGATGTTTCGAACCATGCCTGCAGGACAAGAGAGATCGTTTGAAAGTAGGTGTTAAGTCTACGGCATTGAGATTTGGCGATTCAACTGAGGAGTGGATTACTGGGTTTGGAATTATGTGCATGAGTAGTCTTGCACTACATGGATATACCGCTGAAATTGGTTTTCTTCCTTCTTCCTTTATTTTCATCTGAGAAAATTATAACAATGGTCTCTCAATTTTATCCCAATTAGAGCAATAGTCCTTCAACTAAAAATTCATGACCACTGCTACAAAACGTGCTGCTATAGTCATTTTCATCAACTTAGTCAGAATTTCGTCTAAACCATTGCTACAATTTTTCACATTTTGTTTTCTATATTTGCCCATTGTTTCAGCCTTATGTGTGTGACACATGATTCAGTTTGACGGAAGTTTTAACGGAGTTGACGAAAATGATCATAGATGCACATTTTGATGAGTTTAAGCAATGTATTAAAAGACGGAAGCGTTCTATAGATAGCCCTGCCTAGACATAAGACGCGACCTAAATAACTTAATATATATTGCATATATAGTTAACGAAACCTTGCGCAATTTCGTCGTTGTACGACAAACGCGTGAGGAATCGAAGTTTGATAGGAAGAAGCGGAGGAGTAGCGAGAAAGAACTGGAGAGCTTTCTGAGAAAGAAAACTCCACAAAAGTAGAAATAGTGCGACCCGTCCCTCCCTTTTCCATGATGACCAACACGTGGATGGTAGGGACAAAACTGTAAATTCAATGTTCAAAACAGAAAAAAAAAATGCCTAAGAATCAGCAGCAGCTAAGGGTATTTTTGCCAATTTACTGTCCGTGAAGAGTAAACCATAGTTTGGGTTTTAGTATAGAAATAATATATATATATATATAGTATAATACTTTGTAAAACAAATATAATTATAACTAAGCCAAAGATAATATCTTTTTCTTCATTAATAAGTGTAGTTGTACTTGGAAATTATGTCATATTGTATTAAAATGTTGTAATTATTTATTTTATTGTAAGCAATTATAGTGAACTTCAAGAGAAATAAGGCTGAATTATAGGGAATTTGAAAGGAATAAAGGCAGAATGTCGCAATTATAGGCAATTCAAAAAGAAATAAAGGATAAGTGGAGCTATATTAAAAATGAAATAAAGATTGAGTGAATCAATTATTATAGGGAATTAAAAAATAATAATGGCTGAGTGAAGTGGTTATAGGAAATTTCAAGAGAAATAAATATTGGCTAACTAAAATGCTAGGTGGCAGAATTTGAATAGACAATAATTAATAAAAAAACAAAAAAAAATTAAAAAGAGCTAGAGTTGACTTTGCCACTAAGATTTGGAGAGAAACTTTATCTCTTTCTTCTTCCTTGAAACTAGAACGACACACATAGGAACAGTAGAAATAGACCTGGATTTGGAAGGAAAAAAACACCCAACTATGCCTAGGCGCGCCACGACGCCACCTTACGCCTACCCCACAAAACAAAGGCGAAAACCTAGCAGCCCTAGCTCCAAGTGCGTGTAGGCGTGCCTTGAGGCTAGTTTTTAAAACACTGAGTTTAAGAAACCAATGATCATAAATTTTAGTTGATGAAACATTGCTACAATTTCCTCTTTTCTTCTGTGTCCCTTCCCCACCCCCCCTATCATTGTTGGAACTTCAGTCTAAATTTTCTTTTCGTTTATGCTATATCCTCACACCCAAATTGTTAAACTTTGGAGCAGGTTGGCCATATTATGCATTTTTGTCGGCTGCATCTGGACAATTAGCTTGGCAGATATGGACTGCTAAGGTCATCTCCAACCGAAGGGTCCAGAGGGCCGAAAATAGTCCAAAAATCATCTCCAACCGAGGACTCGTGGAATCTGAGAAGGCCCCACGAAATCTGAAAGGGCTGGAGGACTGGAGGGTTGGCCAAAAAAATCATTATTCCTGTCGGTTATAACTGACAGGAATCCTTAAGCTAAAATTCAAATGCAACGACTAGCTAACGTCAGCTAGCTGTTGCATTTGATTTTTTTTTTTTTTTTACTGTTTTATTATTATTTTTTATGTAGAAAATTTTTCCTATAACTTCTATTTCACAAAATTTGTTTCATTTTATTTTTTTTCTATAACTTCTATTTCACAAAATTTGTTTCATATTTTTTTTTAAATTTTATTTTTTTCCTATAACTTCCTAAGCCATTATACAACATTAAATTAAATAAAGTAACATGAAACAATATTAAACAATATGAAACAACATTAAATAACATTAGCCAACATACAAATTATACAACATAAAAAAAATATTTAACAACATGAAACTTAAACAATATTTTTAAAACCATTTAACAACATAAAACTTAAACGCCTACTCCATGCTTCTTTTGGCCCAAAGATGTGCAACAAGATCCTGTTGTAGGTACTTGTTTGTGGCACGAGAACGTATCATTCTATAGCCTCATGTACTCATTTATAGAGATACTACTAGTTCTTGGATTGAAAGGCAAATTAGGTCCATCATATATTTTTGCATGAGCCATTCTTGACCTAATTGGATCTTGTTGGTCGTCATCGGACTCTCCATCAATATACCCATCTCGCTCATTCTCCATCATATTGTGTAATATGATGCAAGACATCATGATGGAGTCCAAATTTTCTCGACTCCACCCTCTTGACGGTTCGCTAATGATGTCAGCTACCAACGGCTAGGTGACGTCAATTAGCCGTTGGATTTGAATTTAAGTTATAGTTTTTAAATAATAAATTATATTTGACTCTATGGTCCTTTGACCTTTGGTTGAAGACGGAAGCAAATATGATCATGTACTGTTCATTAAAATATTAATTTTTTAGAGGGACAAAAAGCTAAAACAAACCTTTTGGACAGCCCTCGGTTAGAGATGGCCTGACCCTTCATCCCGGGCTGATCGCAATAGACAGTGCGTATCATCGTGATTAAGTAAATGGAGGCTGCGAGATTATGCATGTCGGCGCCTATGCACCATTCCAGATCTCAACTGCAACATATTTGCTATTGCGGTTGCTGTTGGCAGTCAATGCATTTGCAACTAATGTTGTAATATCCATTTCCTAGGTGGCAATTTTGTTGTAACATCATTCTTTTTTCGTACATTAAAATATAATTGTAAGATCGCGTTACCAAATTAAATATTGATTTGTTTCCCGTATGACTTCTGCGGAGATTATTTGTTCCGGCAGATGCGGGTCATATAGACTGTACTCTCAATTTTGTGTGCGAAACTGAAAAGGAATGAACTTTTGACAAACTTTGTCTCTCGCAATTACCAATTCTTTTGTTTTGTTTTTTTTTTTTTTCACTCTTCGAGTTATTAATATTAATTGCGGTACATCCAACACATATGCGTATCACGTGGGTGGCGAGGGCGGCTCTAGAAAGTCCTTAAATCGTTCGCTCTAGTGTGAACACACTAGTGCCAAACAAGAAAAAAAATCCAACTCCCCCGGACCCCACCACCAGCAGCTGTGCCACAAATCCTTTTTCCGTGTCCAAATCAAATTCCCCAACTTTGAAAATTTTAAAATTGACTAATAAAATTCTCATCATTGACGCCAGCTGTAATCTTATTTGGACTCCGAAACAAAAGTCTTTCATAGTGACTTTGATACCATAGCCTTATATTTTTAATTAATTTATGGATATATTAATAACACTACGAGATATATTAATTTAGAAAAAATATTAAAATGATTGAAAGTGTTTTGAGTTCGAGAAACAAATTAAATACTTTTCAAGATTCAGTTATATTTTTTGCTAATTGATTTCAAAAGTACTCTCATAAAAAATGTTTTTGGGTTGTTTCAAAATGACTTTTAAAACCACCTATATTGTGGTCGTCACACCTTTTTTAGTACAACGATATATTTTACACTAAGAGGAGAGGGGAGTTCGGCTAAGCCACACAAAGGACAACCTAATTTGATATTGAATTCACCATTCACGATATTCGAACCTAAGACCTTTTACTTACAAGTGAAAATAAATACCATCAGATCGTAGTACTGATTGATTTTGTGGTCGTCACACTCGGATTCTCTAATATGCTTAAACCTAATTAGTAATATCATTTGTAAATCGTAATATTTGGAATATTGGAATATTGGAATCCTGAGTAAAAGTGACCCCGGATTATGGTGGATTCTCTCAAATTCCAATCAATAAAAAGTCAAAATCCACAGGTTCATACCATCTTTATTTTCTCGCTCTAACCTCTCACTCTCAGAGTTTCTCTCTCCCCATTTGTGATATGTATTTGTGATCTTATCCTAAAGGACTCCGAACCAAAACTCTTTAGTGACTTTGATACCATAGTTTTGTATTTTTAATTTATTTGTGGATATATTAATAACACTACGAGATATATTAATTTAGAAGAAGTTTTAAAATGATTAAAAGTGTTTTGGGTTCGAGAAACAATTTAAATACTTTTTAATATTCAGTTGTATTTTTTCCGAATTAATTTCAAAAGAACTTTCTTAAAAAATGATTTTGAGTTGTTTCAAAATGAATTTTAAAACAACCTATATTATGGTAGTCATACTGTTTTTTAGTATAATGATATATTTTACAATAGGGAGAGGGGGAGTTCGGGTAAGTCACATAATGACAATCTAATTTGATATCGAAGTCGCTATCGACGAGATTTGAACCTAACTAAGACCTCTCACTTAAGTGAAGAAGAATACCACTGACCTGTAGTACTGGATGGCCTTGTGGTTGTCACACTTGGATTCTCTAATATTCTTAAACCTAATTATTAATATCATTTGTAAATTGTAATATTTAGAAAATTGGAATCCTGAGTAAAAGTGACCTCGGATTATGACGGATTCTCTCAAATTCCAATGAACAAAAAGTCAAAATCCACAGCTTCATACCATCTTTATTTTCTCTCTCTAATCTCTCACACTCAGAGTCTCTTTCTCCACAGGTCTATGTAACTGCTATGCTCGGTGGCCTCCCGTCCGTTCAAATACCCTCTAAAAAAATAATAATTAATTAAATTTCAATTTCTGTAATCTGAGTACGATTCCGGATTCTGTTTCCCGGGTCCCAATCCCACTCCGAATCCTAGCTGGCTCAGACTTTCTACTCTCATATATATATATATAGGCGTCCACGGTCTCAGGCACAAAAAAAAATCGAATCGAATCATGGAGAGAAGCCTTAGCAAGGGCAGTGATAACCAGAGTGACGACTTGGATGCCAAGAAGGGCACCGCCAGAAAGACCAAAAAGAAGTTGAATGTTGAGGAGGCGTTCAAGGCCACGGCGGTGCCGCCGTGGACCAAGCAGATTACGGTGAGGTCGATGGTCACCAGCTTCATTCTCAGCATTGTCTTCAACTTCATCGTCTGCAAGTTGAACCTCACCACCGGTGTTATTCCCTCGCTCAACGTCGCCGCCGGACTGCTCGGCTTCGCGGTGGTGAAGGGCTACACCGCCATGATCGACAAGTGCGGCTTCTTGAAGCAGCCTTTCACTCGCCAGGAAAACACCGTCATTCAGACTTGCGTCGTCGCCTCTTCCGGGATCGCCTTTAGCAGTATGTTCAATAACCCATCCTCTAATCAAATTTATCGCAGTAAATCCATTAATTAACTATTTCTGATCGATCATTCATCTCTGCTCGTATCGATAACATTGATTACTGATGGAAGTTGTAGATCTGTCAAATATCATGTATATTCTGGTTCTATAATTTGGCCTTGCATGCAAGAAAACAATATAATATTTGCATCACTGTCAGTTTACAAAGTGTTTGTGAAAAAGCCTCACAGTAAAAATTGAACAAATTTTCAATTGGGATTAATGTCAAATATTTGTGTGTTCTGATTGCTGCTCAGCTTAATGATCCAGTAATTTTAATTTGTGTTGTGATTAATTAGGTGGAACTGCAAGTTATCTACTGGGAATGAGTGCAAAGATTGCTGCGCAAGGTGATCTAGGCAACACCCTGATCAACATAAAGAAGCTTGATGTTGGATGGATGATTGGGTTTCTCTTCGCCGTCAGCTTCGTCGGGTTGTTTTCGATTATGCCCCTCAGAAAGGTAATTGGAAATCGCTACTTAATCCACACTCACACATATACACATGAAGATTTGTTCACTTAATTTGGTTTTGGTCTAATTTTTTTTTAAACATCCAACAGATGATGATCTTGAAGTACAAGTTAACGTACCCGAGTGGAACTGCAACTGCATACCTCATCAACAGCTTTCACACTCCCAAAGGAGCTAAGCTGGCAAAGTAAGAACCGCATTGCCTTGATTTGTAGCTTTGGGTTTTGCAATTAAACGTAATCTGTGTAAGAATATATTCTTATCAACGAATGCAGGAAACAAGTTGCTGTGCTCTTCAAAAGCTTCTGCTTCAGCTTTGCGTTTGCCTTCTTCCAGTGGTTTTTCGCTGCTGCTGATGGCTGCGGATTTTCCAGCTTCCCAACATTTGGTCTTAAAGCCTTTGCTAACAAGTATGTGTACATTTCTTTCTCAACAAAATATTAATTTCCTCGTTTTTGTATCATTTTGTTGTTTCACTAATAACTCGGATCACAAAACTTGCAGGTTTTACTTTGATTTTTCAGCAACTTATGTTGGCGTTGGCATGATTTGCCCTATCATGGTCAATGTATCCTTGCTTGTTGGAGCCATTATTTCATGGGGAATCATGTGGCCCTTGATTGAGACAAAGAAAGGTATCTGGTACAACGCTAATCTATCCGCCAGCAGTCTCCACGGCATCCAAGGATACAGGGTATTTAACTAAAACTTCCTCTCCGCCATGTGTAGCTTGTTTAATTTTCAATATCTTCACAGATATGTTTTTGAAAGTTACAATATAATGTTGGTCATGAATTGATCTCTAATAATCTTTGAATGTTTTTAATTCACTGCAGGTTTTTATTGCTATAGGGATGATGCTTGGCGACGGTTTGTTCCATGTAGTCTACATGCTCTTCATGACCACGAAAAGTCTCGCAGCACAAAGATCAGAGAAGAAACTTGAGTCGTCTTCATCCCCACCCCTAAATCTTGACAGTGTTGAAGCCGGAGGGTCCTCTGAAGTTGTCTCTGCAAACTATGATGAACAACGAAGAATCGAGTACTTCTTGAAAGACCAAATCCCCAGCTGGGTTGCTTTCTCTGGCTACATTGCGCTCGCAGCCATATCCATCGGTGTGGTACCCTTGATCTTCCCCCAACTGAAATGGTACCATGTGCTGGTTGCATATCTGATTGCCCCAGTCTTGGCCTTCTGCAATGCCTACGGCTGTGGCCTCACTGATTGGTCTCTTGCTTCCAACTATGGCAAATTTGCCATCATAATCTTCAGCGCTTGGGTTGGCCTTGACCACGGTGGTGTCATTGCCGGCCTTGCTTCTTGTGGTGTGATGATGAGCATTGTCTCGACCGCTTCTGATCTCATGCAAGACTTCAAGACAGGATACCTCACGCTCTCGTCTCCTCGCTCTATGTTCTTCAGCCAAGTCTTTGGCACAGCCATGGGATGCGTCATGTCTCCATTAGTATTCTGGGTTTTCTACAAAGCTTACCCAATTGGCGATCCAGACGGCCCTTATCCTGCACCCTACGGCCTAATGTACCGCGGCATTGCACTCCTTGGAGTTGAGGGTGTCGGTTCCCTCCCCAAAAACTGCGTCGCGCTCGCACTCTCATTTTTCGCAGCTGCAGTCGCCATAAACATAATCATCGAGCTGTTACAGCGTTATGAAACCAAGTACAGGATCTATAGGTTCATTCCCAACCCAATGTGCATGGCGATTCCATTCTACCTGGGTTCCTACTTCGCCATTGACATGTGCGTGGGAAGCTTGATCCTCGTCCTGTGGCGGAGGAAGAACAGGCAAAAGGCCGATGACTTTGGGCCAGCTGTGGCGTCGGGACTCATCTGCGGTGATTCATTGTGGGGCGTTCCGGCTGCTATCCTGGCCATTGCGTCTGTCAAAGCTCCTATCTGCATGAAGTTCCTCTCTGCTTCTGCCAACAACAAAGTTGATTCCCTATTAGGTAGCTAGCTTAATTTGATTACTAGTTAATTAATTTCATGCGACTGTTGTGTGTATATAATATATATGCAGCTGCTAGCTGGCTTGCTGTTTATTTGAACATTATTCCTACCTTTACTTTACAATTTTCGGATTGATGTGGTTGGTAGAAGTTTTTTTAGCTACTTTGGAAAAAGAAGTGGATTTCTGTTAGTTTTATCATTCATCTTATCAGTTTGTTTCTTTTATCCGGATTCTCTCCTCTCTCGTTTTTTCTCCCCTCCCATTTTCTCCTATTTGAACAGTCATAATTAAATCACTTCAACACTTATTGCTAACTTCTTTATAGAGATATACAAAGATGAAAATGAGAGAAGTGAAGAAAAAGATAAGAGATTTGGAAAAGAAAGAATTCTAGCTTGCTTTTTTTTAGGTACTTTGTTGTGAGAAATATTGATCCCAAAAAACTAAAAAGGTTTTGAGAATTCGAAATTGGTCGGTTTTAAACTTTTACATGTAAAGCAAAGCAGCCAACGGAATAACGATCGACAGCAAAACTAAGACAACAAAAAAGTGTGAACAGAATTTGTTGGCGGCGGATTGAATTGTTGTCAGATCCTTTAAAATGAATAATTCGGGTTGCCTCCATTAAGGCCTACAATCATTACTTTCACTTTTGATTCTCTTTTTCACAATAATCGCAATCACTAATTTTCAACAATTAACAGCCCTACTTAAAATGTTGTACTAACTTGTACAAGGAAAAAAACTTACCTTGACTTGTTCATCATGCACAGTTTGATAACACCGCAAAAATACATACTAAAAATTAGTGTTCGAGTCAAGTTTAACGAGTAGTATTGATAACGAGTAACTCAATAGAGCCCATTAAAACAAGTATATGCTTTTTTTAACCATAGTGTAATGAGTGATGTCATGTTACTATTTAGTTTTACAAAATATGTTCGCGTTTGTATTTTTTTCACATGTTAACTTGACAAATTATGCTTGTGTTAATTTGTTACGAAAGTAAGTACTGTCAATATCCAGTTTTTCAAGTTTATCCTTACTCGATGTGTAAGTGGCTCGTAAATTTAGTTTGTTAAGATCGTGATTTCAAAATGCCAAAAAAACAACACATTTATTTCATACGACGGTCGAAAAGTAAAAGAGATGTGTGAAACGTAAAAAATGAATATGTAAATAACGTTATCCTTATAAATCTATACTAGTTGAGGTTTCATCAATTACGAACGTGTAAAAAAGTCTCATAAGACTGTTGGAGTTCTATATGAACTAAAGTTTCAACAACTACGAACTGCCCTCTACAATATCGTTTAAGGTTAAAAAAATTATGTTTAATATATTGGCATCACACTACTTTTTACGACCTACGGTAAAAAGCTTAAGGTTCAAAGAATCATTATACAAGTGCGTGTAAGTACCAAGTGTATGGAGTCATTTCGGATCCAAGTATACATTTTTGGTCCCAATTATTTTGTTCCAGGCCAAAATAAATATTTAAATTTACAAATAAATAAAAATAAAAAACAAGAAAGTGAAAAAGTAACCTAAATACTTAAAAGTTTATAAAACCCTCGACGCCTTCCATCACTCGCTCGTTTGACTCAGTCGATTGAATCGTATCCAGGGAAACAAGGGCAGCCAAACAAACCCTAAAACAACACCACAGACAAGCCTGCTCGATAGTCGTCGTTATCGGAATATCAGAGCTATGACAGAGACATCGGCGAGACGCGGCGGAGGAATGGGTGACGAGAAGCTGGAGTTCGTAACTTCCGACGGGATTGAGCCCATCATGACCTTCGATCAGATGGGTTTAAGGGATGATCTCCTCCGAGGCGTCTACAACTACGGCTTTGAGAAGCCCTCCGCCATCCAGCAACGAGCCGTCAGGCCCATCATTGAGGGCCGCGACGTCATCGCCCAGGCCCAGTCCGGTACCGGCAAGACCTCCATGATTGCCCTCACCGTCTGCCAGCTCGTCGACACCTCCTCCCGGGAGTACGTCAGCCCTACTTTTGATCTCCAGTGTTTCCTTCTGTTGTTATTCTGTTTGGTTCTTGGGAAAATTTTAATTTGATTTTGTGCATGTATATTTGTATCTATTGTATATAGGGTTCAGGCTTTGATATTGTCTCCGACGAGGGAATTGGCGGCGCAGACGGAGAAGGTGATATTAGCAATTGGGAATTTCATAAATATACAAGCTCATTCTTGCATTGGAGGCAAAAGCGTGGGTGAGGATATTCGAAAGCTCGAGTATGGCGTTCATGTGGTATCTGGAACTCCTGGCAGAGTCTGTGATATGATCAAAAGAAGAACTCTCCGAACTCGAGCCATCAAATTATTAGTTCTTGTCAGTCTCTTGTTCCTATCTTTTCTGTTTTTAACTGTGAATTTTGGATTTTTCCCTTTCTAGTTTCATTGATCCCTGTTTTGATCTTTTTCGGGACTGGTTCGGTTTTGCAGGATGAATCTGATGAAATGTTGAGCAGAGGATTCAAGGATCAGATTTATGATGTCTACAGATATCTTCCTCCTGAGCTTCAGGTATTTTTTTTTTTTCTTTCTTTCACATATTTGTATGTGTCACATGTGCTTATGTCGGTCATGTTCCGACTATTGTCCAAATAAGTATTTCTTTCTGAAACTGAAATCAATTGTAACTTTGTAACATTGTAGGTTTGCTTGATTTCTGCTACACTTCCTCATGAAATTTTGGAGATGACCAACAAGTTTATGACTGAACCTGTTAGGATCCTTGTTAAACGTGATGAGTTGACGTTGGAGGTACACAATGCTTCTGTTTTGTATTGTTGTACGTATGCTGCCTTTCTGTGCAATGTGAAATATGTAGTAAACTGTGTTTTTGTGATGACAGGGAATCAAGCAATTTTTCGTGGCTGTCGAAAGAGAGGAATGGAAGTTTGATACGCTTTGTGATCTCTATGATACCCTTACGATTACACAAGCTGTTATTTTCTGCAACACCAAGCGAAAGGTAAATACTTCTCTGTGATACTAATAACTCAAAGTTTGATTAGAAAATAGGGGTTTCAAGGCCGTAGTTAGGTTATTGATTCCATGCGGAAAGTAGAAATATAAAATGGGATCACCAATCAGATGCTTGGTTATAGATTGTATGTTCTCATATGCATTGTATCCTGATTTAGCTATTTTCATTAGTGCCTGATTTAGCTATTTTCATTAGTGCCTACTAGTTATACATCGATATTCGATACACACAAGCTTTAGAATTTAATATGTTAGGTGGAATAGAGGCATGCAAGATAGTCTGTTTGCAATGGTTTTCCTTTTTGGCACACTGCCATAATGCCTTCCTTTTCTGGTTGACTAACATTTCATTCCCTGGTGCATGACTGTTGGAATTTCACTGGGTAGGTGGACTGGCTCACCGAAAAGATGAGGAGTAATAACTTTACTGTCTCTGCAATGCATGGAGATATGCCTCAGAAGGAAAGAGATGCTATTATGGCTGAGTTTCGTGGTGGTAATACTCGCGTCCTGATCACAACCGATGTTTGGGCCCGGGGCCTTGATGTTCAGCAGGCAAGTTCTTCTTATCCCAATTGTCCAATCGTTAGCTAGAATCTATCATCTCTTGACTTTGACTTTATTTGGTTCGAGTAGTTAAACTAATCAAATATAGTGTGTGATTTGAGATCCTTTTTGCCTGTTCAGTTGGTAGTCAGGACCAAATAAACCTGGTACCCCAATTTAACCAGAAAAATGTTTACGAATTAGAGAAGGATTTGCTGCTTTCTTAAATTCTTACAAAAAGCCTAAACCTTACTTGAAGAAAAAAGTAAAACATCTATTGTCCGTATATTTACTGCACAGTGATGTGGACACCTGAACCTTAAACTAAAAAGCAGTCCTAGTTGAAGGTTCTATCTAGACAAACAATTTTGAATGGTTTTCAATTATGATCAGTTTTTCTTCAAAAAGTGTAGCTTTTAGTCCCTTCATATAATCCTTAAACTGCTTTTCTTATCGTGATATTTTTTGCTTTCATCAGGTTTCTTTGGTTATCAATTATGATCTCCCAAACAATCGAGAGCTATACATTCATCGAATTGGTCGTTCTGGACGTTTCGGGCGCAAGGTTTGTTTTTCTCCTCGCTCATGAATCAAAATTTTGATTCAGAAAGTACTTTTTAAGATATTCTGTTGATTTGTTGATTAATATGGGAAATTTGTTTGTCTTTGTAGGGTGTGGCAATAAACTTTGTGAAAAGTGATGATATTAAGATTTTAAGAGACATTGAGCAGTATTACAGTACGCAGATAGACGAAATGCCGATGAATGTTGCGGATTTGATATGAGAGTTGCTTGCCATCCCGTGTGCGAATGATGTGGATTGGTTTTTCTGGCGTCGAATGACTAATGTGTGCGGCTGTCGTGGCTTTATTTTGCGGTGGATTGTACACCAGCACAAGTTGAAATCATGCTTTGTTTACTTGTGCTGTAACGATAATGTTTTAACTTAGGCTGGTGTGACTCGGATTTAAAGCACCATGTGTGCAGACTGAGTACCTTGATGAGTTGTAGTGTGTTTGGTTTTATCATATTTGGTAGCGAATTCAGGTTTTATGTTTCCCAATGTTTTTTGCATCAATGGTTTGATTCACTGAGACAGCTCGAACCACCACGGAGAATGAGAGAATGTCACCGCAAATTCGGTGATTGTATGCCGAGTTTTGGCCCCAAATCGTGAAACTGACTGAAATATAAAGTGTCCATAGGCGAATATGCGTAATCAAATATTTGTACGAAGGAGAAGGAAAACAAAAGCCAAGCAAAGCAGCTCACTGATATAAAAAGACGGCCACCTCGTCAACACACAATAAATACACTTTTTCCGAAAGAATCAAATCTACAACTTACGAAAAGAAATAGTCCTGGGCGGGCGGAGCGTGGCTTTTAACTACAAGACGGTGTTAATATGTAGTGCCTTAAGCAGCGAAGTAGCCATTTGTTTTACCAACACTTGGCCCCCCGATCGTTGCCCATCTCGGCGTTCTTCTATTAGATTTTGAAGCTTCTGAGGCAGATCATTCTCCACAATCAATTGCTTTGGCCGCGGGTGGTGCTCATAAACAGCCTGCCTCAGACATATTAACAGTATTAACAATAGGAAGAAGCAAATAGATAGCTTCCAGAATAGTAAAAATTCCCCCCACCTTTATCAGTTTAAGAAGATTTAGACGGGCAATAGCATCCTGATGGTCCAGTCTCGTGATGAGCAGCGGTGTCAAACCATTTACAGCTAATGTTGTATTAATTCGAGATGATTTCCTGCAAAAAGAAAGAAAGCAATCGTTATGTCCACAAAGGAAAAAGGGGAGCTTTGTAAAACATGCTACTTAAAATCATTCAGAAACAAAATCTTCCAGTCAGACACATGACACAAGACGTAATCAATCAATAAGTTTATATGCACAAGGTTAGAAACACAATAATTAATTTCTAGTAAATAGACTATATATGCAATCACATACGTGATAATTTTCAAAAATGGCTCCAATATGTGCACGAAATACTGTTCTGGACAGCACTGGAAGAATTTCACCAATTTCTGAACTGCATCCTTTTTCAATAATGCTTGTTCCACCTTCCGGTTGTCATTGTCATGAGCTAAGCACACGGCAATCGAGTCTAATGCTGTCACAGACCAAAGTTCATCCTCGAGAAGGCTTAAGTAAACATCCAACCCACCATGAGCCCTTAGTTGCTCCCTCGAATTACGCGATGCATGAGCCATATCACACAGTAAAGGCAACGCACATTGTTTCAAAGGAGAATTAGACTCGATAAAGTGCATTAAGTGTGGAATTATTCCATTCTCAGCTGCTTGTTCCTGTCTTCTCTTGTTAATCTTGCACAGATTGAACAGGGCATTGAGTACCTAGAAAAAACAATGAGAACAACACAGTTATAACTCAGTCATTTTATGTTAAAGAAGTTTCCTTTCTTATCATCAACATTCTATGTAGAGCTAATATCCGTACAGACTAAAATACTATACATTTAAGGACAGAAGGGGGTCACATATATTTAATTTCAAACAACAAACAACAAACACAATAAAACGAACGGCTTACTAGCCAACAATCCATTGTTAACATTAGAAATAGGACAGATTGCCCACCTCATGATGTATTTGAGAAACAAGAGCTCCTTCTTTGAGTTCAAGGTTTGGAATCAAATATTTAATTGCTTCTGCCCGCTGAAGATTCTCTAAGCAGTTTGGATCAGTTGACAAATGGTTTACACACTTCAGTATCTGTACAATGACAGAGCACCAACATTATCAAGTTTGCAGTAACATAAATCAATAACATAAATCAACGGAACTTTCTGAAAATACCTTCAAAAGAATAGGGGGCTCCACCCTATTGAACATCTTGAAAAGACGGCTGAGCAAACTTTGGCTACACATGTATGACTTTACAGTAGTATCTGCTTGCGCAAACTCAAGCAGAAGATCAGCCACCTTTTCTAGGTATTCCCTCGCAACATCTGCATTCAATGTTGAAACCATGTGGGAAAGTAAACCTGATGATGTTGCACTGCCTGGTCTAGCATTTAAAACTCCAGAACCAGAAAGTACACCTGATGCCGTCTGAGATGCTATGCCAGAAGTGGAAGCAGCTCCTTTGATAGATGCTACTGTTCCCATCTCTTTATTCATCGTTTTATGTGAAACTCTAGCAGTGGAATCAACATTCCCATTTTCTCTACCACGTTGAGAGACATCTGCAAAATAATGAAGGAATCAATTATACTTAGAAGTAGATAAAATGGGCCCACGTAATTGCTAAACAACATTATGGAACAAGAAAGCAATTAAAATCAATACTTTGGTATATATCTGCTCAATAGGAGTGGGAGAAAAAATTGTGTTTGATTCATTAGATCCTAACACTAATTTATATCGTTCACGTATTATAAAATTTAAAGATTCCAAATGGCACACTTGTTTACAGGTTATAAACTAAATGATGGATTAGATAAAGACTGTTACCAGCAAATTCAGCCATCAGGAAATCTAATTCTCCATTTGTCTTCTTTTCATTAGAAGCATGTAACAGGGGCAATATACTTTCGTGTCTCTCCAAACCTGGCAGGTGGCGTACAAACTCGAGCTGACCAGAAAAGTGTCTGGAAGGAGGCTCTTTATCTAACAAGCTAAGAAGGGGACGAACTTGCTCCTGTTGAGTAGTTACTGTTGTTGAAAACCCATTTGATGTACCTTCCATCATTTTTGGAGGTCTATCTGTGGATGCCCTGCTAGAAGAATTAGCAGGTCGCTGCTGCCTGAGGTCTAGATCCCGAGAGGTAATTGAAGGTTCCTTAGTTGTAATATTTACTACTTTGTCTACTGATGTTGAGTCTGTCAATTTAGAAGGAACTAAAGCTTCCACTACCACATTGCTAGATTGAGCTCTATCAGTATCTAGATGAAGATATCTTGGATCTGATTGATTGGCATCTGATCTTTGAGAGTTTGAAGTTGAAGCACGTGCAGGTTCTGCTGTTCCAGTTGACAAATGAAAATCAATCAATCCATGTCTAACCTTGGAGAGATCATGTTGATCAGTTGTAGAAAGCAGCACGTCACTCTGAGCAAAAATCGGATGACCAGAATCTAATGAACCAGACCGTGGGCGCTGAGCTGAACCTTCTAGTGGAAATCCACCCCCGACAGATATGGAAGCTAGGCGGGTTGCCTCATTCAAGCTATAAAGGGTGTTAATAAGCCTCAGCATTATTCCAGTCTTCGCGGCTATGCGACAAAAATCATTTCTAGGAGTTGATCGTTGAAGCTTAAAGACCTGCCACATCCCGTCAATTGCTAGATGAACCATTTCCCTGGATACAAAAATGTCTAATAAAAATTTGACACAAGTAATCTTAACTATCCATAATAAGCTTGAAAACATAATAACATTTCTTAATCAGTCACAACCAACCCTCACAGCCAAATGGTCTGACTAATTCTAAAAGGGAGTTCAGGGTTCAAACAATTAAAAATGTCCTCTGTGGCCTAACTTCTATGAGAATAACCCATCCCCAAGAAGAGAGCGAGGCCACAGAAAGTTAGCTAACTTTTAATTAGGTTAACAGTAACAACAGGGAAAAAAACAGAAGCACAAACCTGAATTTTGCATAGTCAGCCTCTAAAAAGCCCACCAAAACAGGTATTCCACGGCAGGCTATGAACATTTGCAACGTTGAAGGGCTGCATAAAAATCCTCAATGTCAACCTCAAACTCTACTTTCCGGTGAACAAGAATATTATGACTAACTACAGAAGGGAGCACAACCTTGATTGACAAAGCTGCTGTAAGAAATAAGCTGCTTCCATACGAATTTCCCGGGAATGATTAGGAAAAGCAAAGCTCATTATCACTGGGATCTGTCATATAAGTTAGCAATGGGAATTAAAGCTGCATAACAAATACCTAACACGAATTTCTGGAGTATAAAACTCAGATAGAGGGAAGAAACAAAGATAAGATGTGTATGCATGTAAAGAAAACTGATTCAATTTTCAGTGATGCCAATAGCCCAGATGCAACTGCAGAATAACAAAACACAAAAACCTGAATGCATTATAACTCACCAGACCCACAAGACAAGCATTTTCCAGGAAATCAGTATTATCTTTGATTATCAGATTTATAATTTGAAGCACAGAACATATAACCTGCAAAAGTGGGAAACAACAATCACATACAGCCATTAGAAAGCTAATTGAAAAGTGGACAACCATCTTTTATAATTCTCATAAACATGACCAGAGAGGTAAAAATGGGTCCACATACACGAGTTTTAGGTACTTCAAGCAATTCCACTAGAGGGAGCAAACCATGCTGGGTAACAAAAACAATTTTCTGCTCTGGGCGCTGATGGAAGATAGCAATGAGTTTCTGACAGGCGGAGACAATAACATCTTCTGTTTCATCTGGTCTCAATGACCCGACCAACCGGCTGAACTCAACAGCCTACCAAACAAGAAATAGCAGATATTATTTCCACATAAAAAAATGGCAGACAAATACTTATATGATTGGTGTGATGTTTCTGTTTTACAATTTGTGCAGCACACACTTTAGGCACCACACTGCACCAATGTCACTCTTGTGACGAGTGATAATAAAGTTACTGTATATTTCATACATTTTCTCATCAAAAAAAAAAAAAAAAATGAGACTCATAAAACAATCTGCTTCAGAGGTGCAGATTTGTAGTCTTAAATTCTTCAGAGTTGTAGCTAGTTAGACTTTAACGCACTCCGTAGAAGAAAAAAAATTATCACACATCCTTAACACATGGGATAAATCATAAAACCACAAAAGAAATGTGAATACCTGTAGGGGAAATAGGTTTTCTCCAGGCATCTTTTCATCGAAAACCTAATACACAAACAGTAAAATGTGTTAGAGATGACGAGTCAGCAAATTAAACAGAAGGACTCAAAATTTGAAACATACCAAACCACCAATATCAATCACATCATCTTTGAGAACACCCATCATAAGCTGTAACAGGTTGCCACCACTGCTGTTAGCCTGACCCATTTCACTCTCCATTTGTTTTTGGGCAATTGTAGCTCTCAACTTTGTAGCCAGGTCGCTTTTCCCCGCATCATTCCCAGGTGTATTGCCTTGGTTTGACTGTGACATAGATGCAGACGTCGAAGCCTCAGTTGCCCTATCCTCTGGATGCTTATCCAATGGATGAAACAGATCATCCAAGGAAGCATCTCCTGGAGTATCGCTAAATTTACTGAGTTCATTACCTCCCAACAAAACTGGCATCTTAGCAGCCTTCAAAACAACAGACACAAATCTAGGAGTAAGACATATGAGAGATTGAAGTTAAAGTAGTAACAATCTCTACACAGGACTTCAAAATATGACACCACAATAAATATTACCCAAAAAAGACAACACCAAACCGACAACATGCATAATACGACCAGCTAGTAGTTAGACAAAAATCAACATCAATTACTGCAGTCTCACCTTTTGAAAACTACCATCCAGATTTCTTGTTCCAAAACCGAAAGCTCTATAACCAACACCCTTTCCTCCTTGTTTGCCACTTACATTTTTTGTCGTTAATTCAGGAGATCTGACCTCACCATTCACCAGCACTGCATCATGGTTGCTAGCATGTGGTGGCTCGTCAAGCTCAGTTGGCTCAGAGGCAGCCAATTCCTGAGAAGATAATCTGCCAGAACCATTTTGCAAAGATGACTTTTCATGGATAGCTAACGTGGGAACTTCGTCTGTCAGATCATCTTCTAAATTATCCGTTTTCTCCTCAACCGATTTTACATCTGAAGCAGGGTTATCATCAGATCTTCCCATATCAGGAATCTCAGTTGATAATAATCCTTTCCCAGAGTCCTGAAGTTCAAAAGAGCCAAGTCACTGATAATACAAGAAAAATCCAAAGCTTAGATTAAAAAACTTTGCTACTGAATTAAGCCTATAGTTTGCGTAATGCAAAAAGGCAAAGACTCTCACTGCTTTAATGGTTGAAGCAGCTACTTCAACTTTCTCTGCAGAAGGACTTTCAGCAGAACCCGGATTATCTCCATTGGAAATTTCTGCACCTATTGAAGCTTCTTGTCTGCAAAATAACTGGGTATTTTAAAATGAATTACCAAACAACAATCCGAATAAGCTGAAAGCTCTAACAAAAAAAACACCTAATGAAAAATACTACAAAAGAAGCCAAGACAGCCCCAACAAAAAAACTGCATAGGATGTACTTGATGACACCTACCTTAGAGTTCCACTATGACGAATTGAAGATTGCAAAGCTCGCCGGCAGTTTTGTATCCAAGGGTGAGAAAGCAATGTCTTTGCATCAGGGCGGTGCCTAGCATCCTAAGATATGCAACAAAAATGTTATAGATGAATATAATTAAGTTACAACTAACCCACTTTTAGTTAAGGAAAAATTCCATCAAGGCTAAGACTTAGTTCTAAGTCTAAATTCCATGAAACTTGACCATCTATCCGTGGACTTAAATACTCTTCATTAAGTAAAAATATCTCTGCCTCACCTTCTTAAAGCACTGACCCAGAAAATCAGTAATGTCCGGGGATAGGCTGTCAGGTATGGGAGGATGCTCATCCTGAAAGAATTGAAGGCAAAGGGAAAAGGAAAAAGAACAAAACTGTCAACACTAGCACTCAATGTTAAGAAAATTAGCATTATAGGGAACTGTTTGCATACAACAAGCCTAAAGGGAAGGGGGCAAGAAAACAGCTTCAAACTGCAAGCTGACACAATTTTGAAAATGACCACTTCAAAATCAGCAGTACATGCATCTTTGCGCTTCCTAACCCCCCACCCCACCCCACCCCAAAAAAAAAAAAAAAAAAAAAAAAAGACCATGCCAAACAAATGGACCAAATTAGGGAATAAATGAAAGTTAAACACACCTGAACAATACGAAACAATGCTGGCATAGGCTGTAGATCGTAGTAAGGAGGTGCGCATGTAAGAAGTTCAATTACAGTGCACCCAACACTCCAAATGTCTGAAGCAGCACAAACTCCCGACATTTCAATCACCTAAAACATATATAATTTCCATCAAATTAAGGCCTCTCGTTAGCATTTTCATTACTGAATCAAAAGCATGATTTTTTTTCAGCACAAATTCAGCACGTCATGCAAAAAACGATTTCATTTGACTGCTTACATTTGTGCTTTGGCATGCATGATCAAGCTAGTTTTAACAAAACAAATACTGAGTTCCTCTTGCTCCCATATACTAAAGGCAGACTTTCTTTTCCTTATAATTATAATTATAATTATTATTAATATTAATTAATTAGCATAATAAAAGCAACTATAATATACCTCTGAGGCCAGGTGTGACGGTATTAGAGTCGGCTGAGGGAGAATGCCATGTTTCAATAAAAAAGTTATTGCAGGGAATAACAGCAAGATTGGTGGTTGTTTGGAGTGTATGGGCCTAATAAAGCTAGAGAAAAGGGTGCTCTTTTGGGAGGATTTAGCTGGATTACTTGGATTATGTGGTTCCAGGAGGTGCACGCATGTGGAAATTTCCATATGGGAGGATGAATTGCCTATACAAGTATATTTCTTCTCAACAACCAAAAAAAGAATGGGGAAAAAGGAAAGGAAAATAAGAATACCTCTGGGGCCATCCAGTATGGTGTTCCAACAACTGAATGTGTATTAACATCCGCCTCAGTCAGTTTTGTCGCAACACCAAAATCAGCAAGTTTCACAAGCCCCTGAAAAGGATGACCCATACAGATCAAGCAATACAATAAGTTATTACTAAATGGAGAAGGTACACAAGCAACAGATTGTAGACCAATATCTTTGCACGCTTGAAATCCCAATCGAACAAATACTTCACAAGAAGGTGATGGTAACTATCAAAGTAAACTCATCTAGAAAAGATGAGAAATACACATGTAAGTCACCTCTTTAGTTGTCAATATATTTGCACCCTTGATATCCCGATGGATTACTCCCTGCTCATGTAAATATACCAACCCTTCCAGAACCTGTATCATAAGTTTATAACAAATATCAAGTTAAAATATCTAACTTGCACGCACCTACACATACAAATAACGAACAGCAAGGACATTATGGAACCTGAGCAATGTACACGGCTACCAATGATTCTGGGAAAGGTCCAAATTTGTTTGGCTTGATAATGTTTGCAAGTGAGCCATTCTCCACATATCTACAAGTATAGCAATAAAAACATCACAAAGTTTTCTCAACAGAGTTTCCACATGAAATATTGGGGAAAATTGCGAGCTCACTTACTCCAGGATTATGTGAAGATGAGTCTTTGTCTTTAAGGATCCAAGGTACTTCACAATGTTTTTGTGATTTAAATTCTGCAAAAGTGAATTTAATTCCCTAAGCATTGTACTCAGCATGCATCTCATTCCAAAGGCATCCCGAATGTCTAGTGTTAGTAGGTTAGCAAAGGGCAACTCAGCAACAGCATTTCAGAAGAAATGCATCAAAACCACTGTATACAGCGGATCGTGTTGGCCAGGCCCAAAATTTCAATCAGCTTTCGCTAATACTTTAATCAACAATACAAACATATATAAGACCTGCCAAAAACTATAACTGACTCCTATCATTTAACAGAATCCTGACAGAAGGATAAATGTGCAAAATATGAAGGACGGCTATAGGCTACAGTTGCAGGTACACAAAAATCAACCCATTTCAAGGGGTCCTCATTTAAACCCCAGAAAGTTGATCTGCAACAGGTGCTAACATACAATAACGGGACATGATTTATGGTAAAAGATTTCAGCTTAAGGTAAATAATTGACATCAGAAAAGCAAAGATGACAACAAAGAAATAAAACATACCTTGAGTAAATCAATCTCTTGCTAAAATGTCACCGCATTGTACGACCAGAGAAGCAATCAAAAGAAAAACAGCAGCCAGTGAGCCAAATTAATGTAGTGTAAACTGGAAACAACATATGCAGGAGAGATGGTATGCTTGAGTAACATAAATATAAATCATAATTTTGACTTTTACGACACATAGCCGAATTTGCAAAATCATATATAAATCCTCTGAAACAAATGGCCTTCAAGCCCAGCCATATCTACATGAACACACATATATACATATATTCACATTTAATTGACAAAGACTATCTAAAAACATGTGCTATTGCAATTCTATTTCCTTCATGGTTATTTGTAAGAACATGTAACAACTGCTAGACAAAGGAAAGCTGGTCCAACCATTATAATGTTGAGATCCTCCTGAGCAATATTCTCCAAAGAAACTTGTTTAATTGCGACAAAGTCTCCATTCTCCAAATCCAAACCCTTGTAAACTCGACCATATGCTCCCTTTCCAATCTCATCTCCAAGCATCTACACCAAAAATATTCACATAATTCAAAATACGAATAATACGAAAGATTTGTTGGATATCCTAACACCATATCTAGACGTTGATGAATTTATCTTAATTTTTTTTCGAAAGAGGACTTGTTGAAGATATTTTCTGCCAGTGCCAGACTAAGAATTAGAGCAATAAAGCATTAGTTTCTCAGAAGCCAAATGGAGGAGAGTGTCAGTGAAAACCAACAAACCATGAAGCTGAAAATCACAAAATTAGTAACCTCTAAACAGTTCAACGCAAACGCTCAGTTAGGAAAATGCAGGGAACGAAATACAGACACTATCGAAAAACAAAAACCCTAACCCTCAATTTATTTACCAATTACTGCAGAGAAGAAACTGTCGACATTCTAATTCCAAACACAAATTACACATTACTACGGAAGAAACTGTGAACTGGAAATTGAGCTATCTATGAACTTGCTTACGTATTTGTTATCGAGAGTCTTGGATTTGTGGAAGTGGGCCGACGCCGCTTGCCGAGACATCTCTGCGGAATCGGCTTACCGATGAGAAACCCTAGAGAAGATGGTGGTTCATCAGAACAAGTAGAGCTACAGAGAGGGACAGAATTGGATTTGGAATTATGATCGGACAGCTTGCCGGAATTCTAGGAAGGGAGGACGGAGCAGAGCTCCGACTTGTACAGAGAGAGAATGTACGGAGGGAGAGGGAGGGTGTTACTACGAAACTGAATGTTTATTAGGATGGAGGTGGTGGTAACATGACATGATCATCATAGAAACTATCATAACAAAATAAATATAAATAAATAAAATGGCAATTGAAGGAGTAAGAGCAGAGCACCCCTCTTCCTTTTGCTGGACCTCAAAGGCTCCAACTCAGCAATGATAGACGGGCAGTGGACTCCAGCGGGGACACTTCTGTCGATTAACGACTTTAAAAAGAGAAGGGTCAAATGGGAGGGGAATGTTCTCTTATTTTGTTGCAACCAATTTCCCCAACTTTTCTAAAAACCACCTCTATTATAAATATTTGGAATGGCTTTTATAAGAAAGCACTTCTATTCAGAAGACCTTATGTTTAAAGTGCTTTCATGAAAAAACGATAACATTTTTTATTTGAAATTCGAGTGTTTAGAGGGCAAGTGCTTCTCTAAAATCCTTTTAACTTAAACCAATTACAATCGTTTTTTTTGTAGTAAAAAACATTTTAACCTTTCGAAATTTTATTAAAAATCCCAGCAAGTACTTATTCGAAAAGTACTCCTAAATTTTTCTGTTAAACATAGTTGAACGCTTTTGTTTGTATTGTTGACATTCTCGAAATAATCCCGAACGGGCATTCTAAGGCGCTTTCATTTTGAGGCATAAAGAAAGGCCTTGCATACTTTTGCATAGCCTTTTGACTAAGGAACCGTATACGGTATTTGTCCTACTGTTTTTTCCCTTTTGGTCAAAGGTAAAAGTCACCTAATTTGATACTCTTGTCAATTGCAGATACGAAAAAGCATTCCTTCAACCAAAAGACCAAAATCCTTACGTTAAGGAAACCTCAAATCTCATTAATGTGGGTCAATGATGGGAGAGATGGACACACAACAAACGAACGTGAGATCTTAAGTTCAACGGTGCGTATCTCTCCCCTCACATAAACATGCCACATGAGGAGAGAGACGCACAAAAAATACAGCCGTTGTACATAACTTCTTAGCCTCTTTCCTGAAACTAAATGGGGCAGACAGGTCAGATTCATGCAACACAGCATAACTTTTAAAACATTATCATGTTATGACAAGTCTTTCTCTTTCTCATTCAACGCCTAGCTATGTAATTGATTAGTATATAATTGCGCTTCTCATCACTTCTAAATTTAATTGCAGTTCTTGTAGTATCTATCCAATTCTTCCAAGTTTCTGTGGAGCTTCGTGTCATCCTTCATCTCAATTTCATCTGTGCAAAACTCGTTGCAAGGTCTATCGCCTCATTCATACGAGATGCATCTGTTCCCTGATATCGTCAATTCAATGGAAAATTTGAGAAAAAGGTAAGAAATAAAACCAACTTAAATCTTAAGCACGAAATGTAATATGATTTGCACAAACATAAACCATATTCAGATTCTGGACAAGGAAAAAAATTGGAGAAAGTGGTCGAGACATAAGTCGATAAACACTAACCTGGCCAGTAGCAAGGCCACCTTTTCCTTTTCCGCATCTTCCATTCAAAGGACCTATGGCTGCTGTCAACCACTCTGAGACCTCCAACTGAGTGCCCTTGTCCCCTGGTACGCCAGCACACACCAAAGCTTTATTTGTGGTCTCGTCCGTGCTGAAAACCATGGCGGGCATTCCCTGTTCATGTACCATCATGATTTCAAGTTATTTTCCTCAAATTCACAAGAAATTGACAATTGATCAACATCATAGCGAATAACAATCAAAGTATTTCATGACGATGACTACTATTCAAGCATAGTTCAATTCATGCCATGGTGATGGGTTTCTACGTTATGTTATGACACCTATCGGATCGCATAGAGGCCAAAGAGAAAGTGAATTGTGCTACTGACCATCCCAGTGATCTTCAAAACAGCTTCACGAACTGCGGCTGTATCCAAACCAACATCAACTTGGGAAACACAGTAAGCTTTCCCATCTGAAGCAGCAACTTCAGCCATCTCAGTTGCAACCTTTACAGCATTCTTTATATTTTGCTCCGCAATCATCTTCTGTGCTTTCTTCAATTGGGTCTGTTGGATGGAGCAAGAATTATTACACTAAAGTACAAGTATATAAAATATTAAATAAGTAAAAAAACAAAATCCTAAGTGTTGTCCCGCCTAACTGAAATACCTGAAGTACAGCCATCTTGGCCCTGATTTCAGATTTCTTAGCAGCTGGAATTGGTGCTGAGTCCACGCGAGATTTTAGGGAAGCTACTTTCTGTTAAATGAAAAACAAAAACAGAAACATGTTATAAAAAAAGATTAGTTACAAATAAAAGATCTGGTGAACACTCTATCCAGTCAACCTTTACTTGCATAAGCATAACATCATTAGTTTATAGAAATAGTTGAATCGTCATTTCTGAATCCGAAAAATGAGGATTCTGGGGAAAGATCAAGAGAAACAACCTTCTCCAGCAAGCTTCCTTCAGCCTTGGACGCTTCATGTACATCTTGCTCAAGCGACCGAGCCAATTCAATTGCCTGAAAAGCACCTTCACTTGTGACAGCAGTTATTCTCCGTATTCCCTTAGCAATTCCCTCCTCAGATAAAAGAGCAAAGGCCCTTGCTTCCCGTGTATTTGATATATGTGTCCCTAGATGTATGAAAAAGATAAAGGTCAGCTTAAAAGAAGGAAATTCCCCAACAACACATCAGTAGGAGATGACATTAACCTCCACAAAGTTCTGCTGAAATTGATAACCATTCCTCATTTTCGGGGTAATCCAAAAGATCTTCAACCTTTCGCCCAATAGCCACCACTCTTACTGGGTCAGGATATACCTACACCAAAAGCAAAAATATACGTATCACGCAACACAAAAATATAGCCATTGAGAAGACTAACTAATTATGTTAACATTCAGAAAACTACCTCTCCAAATACAGCCCTTAAACCATTGATGCGCTTGGCATCAACCAGGGCTACCTCTTTAGCATATACACCTAATTCAGCTCTGATTTGCTCATTCACAATTGACTCTATTCTTCTCAAACTGTCAGGATCTACCGGCTTGCCTGTTCAAGTTCCACTAGCAGTTTTAAGAAATTCAATAGACACAGATCACCCAATCCTCTTAAATTAATGCACTAACTTGAAAAGCTTTACCATGTGAAAAATCAAATCTCAATTTCTCAGCAAGAACAATAGAACCCTTCTGGTCGACATGATTTCCAAGAACTTCCTGCATTAGAAATGCTGAATGTCATCAACTACATGGACAAAACAGTTAAGAAAATAACAATTAAAAAACCGATAGCAGGTTTTGGGTTGTTGGCATTTGAACATACCCTCAGAGCAAAATTCAACATGTGCGTGCATGTATGGTTGGGGGCAATGAGTTTACGCCTATTGTAATCAACCTGTACCAAAGAACCCAGTAGGAGTTAAAACAAAAGGAAACATAGATTGAGTCACAGATGCATAACTCTAAGCAAATAATAAAGGGAAGAATCACCTTGCAATTTACTTTGTCACCGACTAAGAGTTTGCCACTCTCTCTAGAAAAAGAACCAATGTGGACAACAAAACCTCCATAAATTTGAACATTGCAAACTTGAAACGAGAAAGAGGATCCTTCAAGTGATCCAGTATCAAAAATCTACAAGCACATCAAATTAAACCAGATGCACAAAATGATTAATGAGAATCAAAACAATCTCAATCAATGTGATCCAATACAGTATAACCTAGTTCACACATAGTGCTTCCGATCAAGAAGAATATAATAAGCTAAAGAATGAAAACAAAAGGTAAAACCGGAGGACCCTACAAATCTTGAATTACTCCTCATTCTCAAAGTGAGTCCAAATTTGCATCCATGTACATCATGTTTCCTTGTATTATGATTTATGAAGCTGCTGGGGATGTGCATGCACAGCACTAGAGGCCAACAAATTCTAATTTGATTATTTTTCGATCATTAGCAATAAGAGGATGGATTTCCAGTTTCCATAATTGCAGCTAATATTTTGTTTTCGTAAAAGATCTGATACATTTGTTTAAAAGAGAGAGAGAGAGAGAGAGAGAGAGAGAGAGATCTTGTGCATTTAAGTAACATCCTAGTAACTAGTAAGTTTAGTAGACTATATTATACCAACAATTCAATCATGGAAGTAACATCAAAAGAATTTTAATAGTACATGATGGGTCAAAGTAACCAAACTATACAATACCTGACCACCTTGCTCAGCATAAAAATTTGTAGACTCCAAAACTATACCAACTTCATTGCCAGCAGAAGCACTATTAATAAACTCAGAACCAGTGTAAATTGCTTTTACCACACTTTCATGGTCCTGTATTGGTAGAGGAACAATTTTGTATATCAAGGAATAAACATTGAATAACAATCTTTGTATAATTTGGCAAAAACATATAAAACATGCAAAATGTCAAAAATGACCTGGTTCCAAATAAATTTAAAGTTGTCATCTGTTGCAGCAACTCCCCTCTTGTGCAATGTAGCAGTAGCATCAGCATCCATGACAATAGCACCACCAGCTTGCTTCAAGAGGTTAAAAAAAACGTAACATGAGTGCGCTACCACATGAAATTTCTGATATACCATTTAATCTCTAAGAGAAGATATTCCCACAAACCATTTGTCTACCCCTATAAACCCCTTTTTATTTTGATCTTTCAAATAAATAAATCAAGAGGCAGAAATAAACAGGGGAGTGCAGAAAGAGAAAGGGTGCACGAGATAAATTTTATCATGTCACTTAGTTCCCGAAATCTAAAATTTTTCTTTTTAAACAACCAGCGTCATATGAAGAGAAAAAGGTTGACCAACATATGAAGTTGACACTAGAATATGGATGAGCAAAAGTGGGAAAATGTCAGAAGATAAAGTACCTTATTTTGAGCACTCCTTGATCTTTCTCGAGCCTCATCCATAGCATTATTGAAACCCTCAACATCAACTATCAATCCCCTTTCCTCTGCCATCAACTGTAGGAAGAAAGTATAAGTAAGCAAGTCATGTACAAATAAATATCAAAGAGGACAACAGATCTCAAGTACCTGAGTCAAATCTAATGGAAACCCAAATGTGTCCCACAAAACAAAAGCATCCTGCAGTCACAATAGGAACAAAGTAAGCCATAGTAATCAGTAAGGAAAAAATTATAATCTTCAAACATGAGCACTCTCCCTAGTCTGCTACCCATAGATAATGGAAATGGTCCAGTTCAACAAAGAATTATTTAAGTTGGTGTATCCACACTTCTGTAAAGAAGCATCACAACTCATCCACACTTATTCTAGCTAATTGTTTTCTTTATGAGAAAAGTTAATAAGCTAATTGTCAAGATCATGTTCCAACAAACTTGAGCAGCATCTGTGATCAACTTAAATTCAAGTCAGGTGAAACTAAACAAAGTACACACACTGGATACCAGGTATCAAGAGTGCCCTTTCTCAACATGGATATCAGAGTTTCTACTTATGATGCACGGAGAAATATTTGTGTGGGATTTGGTTTTGTCGACACATCCTTTGTTAAATCAGTTTTCTACCAACTAGATATTACATAAGACTGCATTTTCAGAAGCTTTAGAAGAAGAAGCATTGCAGTAGGGTTAAATGAAAAGTTGGAACAAGGAAAAGCTTATCCCTCTCTTTTGTGAGAATAATACTCACAGCAATGACACATATGACACCAGTAGAAAATAAGTGGAAGAGTACAACAAAATTCAGAAAATAATAACCTGCCCACTAAATGTTTTCCCTTGAACATCCTGAGCAGCCTTCTTGAATCTTTCTATTCCCTGAAAACAAATCAATCATCAAATCAACTTAGTTGCACATAACATCCGCTCCCTCCAAAAAAATCATAAATCTCTCTACAACTCAGTGTGTACATATAATGAAAAAGAATAAAATGTCTCATGAATAGGAAATTCATTTTAATGCAATCAAAAGAACCACAAAAATATTAAACTTTGCAACAAAGGAAACCAAATGCCCATACAAAACTTCAAAATGTACATTCATACCTTCTGTAAAGTCTTCTCAAAAGTTTCTTCCTCCTCTTTGATTATCTCCCTGATATGTGCTTCATGTTGTTGTACCTCTGGGAAAACATCACCCATCAGTGTCACCAGAACGTGCACAAGCCTGGATTCCACAAAGTATCATATCAACACTCCATATAATTACAATCAGAAACATTACAAATCACAAATCACAAATTGCAGTATGTCTGTCGTTATTACCCATTGAAAAATCCTTCTTTAGCTTTTAGGACATCATTTCCATACCGAACAGCGCGACGAAGAATGCGCCTCAGAACATATTCGCGGCCGTCATTGCCTAACATAAGTAGAACCTCGTAAGGTACACTTTAAATTACTCCACAAAAAGGTTAAGAAAGAATTAAACTACTTAAAAACATTTATATCTTAATGTAAGATGTAGCTAATAAAAATGATGTGAAAGTCGTTGTGACCCTTAAATAGACACTATCAATACCAACCCCCGCGCAGCCCCGGGGGCGGGGGGGTGGTGGTTCTATAAAAATATGACACGTATCACTATCTTAAAGTATTTTCTCACTTACTAGAAATCTGGTTAGTCACCATCTAGATTAAAAAGAATATACCCTTTCCAACTAGTTTAAAAACCACAGGACATAAGCCTTCAGCATAAACTATAACACCCCTGATGAATAAAGACCCAAAAGGCAATGAGCAAATTAATGAATAAGTAGACCAACCACAACCAATAACTCACAACCCTGTCCCATAAACGTTCTGTCTCCAGTGGGAAGCAGACACCACTGACCTAAACTTCAGTAAAACAGAATGTGGCGTCTGTTTAACTATTGTCTGCCTACCTGGACGAGACCCATCAGCAATGGAAAATGAAAGAGTTCTTATATGATCTGCAACAACTCTGTATGCCATGTCAATTTTGTCTACATCATCCACACCAACTTTCCCAGAATATGGTGGAGCCCCTGTTGCCTATAAAAATATTGGAGACATGAAGGCAATGTCAATAACAGAATTTGATTCGTTTTCTTTCTTCTTTACTGGGTGTAGTTGTCTCTCTATATACTCTATGTAGTTGGGTTTGCACCCTTTCATGTTATTAAAGGCATTGTGCTTTAACAGGACCCTACAAAATTGACATCTCACCTGTTGGATAGCATCAAAGATGGGCATGAACACATCAGTATCATAATTGCTCATCTTGTTCTGAAGTATGGAAGTTAATCTTTCAAATCCCATCCCAGTGTCAACATGCTTAGCAGGGAGCGGCTTTAGAGAACCATCACTTTCCCTATTGAACTGTTGGAGTAATCAAGGAACAAATACAGTTCACCAAATTAATTGTCAGAAAAATAAAACAGAAAGAAAAGAAGTAAAATTATGTGGCACATGGAAGGTTATATTTCAATTTTTTGATTTCATGCTAATAAGTACAAACCATTAATCGCAATTCCAGTTTTCAATGCCAATTTTCTGGAACTATATGAAAGAAATGTTCATCCATATACAAAGATCCATAATTATGAGGTCAAAGTTATACCTGAATAAAGACGAGGTTCCAAATTTCAATGCAGGTAGGATCATCGTTGTTGACTAATGATGCAGCATCACGATTTCCGATTCTATCGTAATGAATTTCAGTGCAAGGACCACAAGGACCAGTATCTCCCATCTCCCAGAAGTTATCCTATTTTGGAGGAGAGAAACAACAACAAAAACAACAAAAACACCAAAAAAACCAATTAGATAAGGTCATTCAACCTGATGAACAATCACTACAAAACTGTTATAAATAGAAATTAAAGAATAGCACACCTTACAGCCAAACGGTAGTACATGACCAGCTGGTAGAAACTTAAGCCACAACTCTCTAGCTTCATCATCAGGAGCAAGACCAGCCTTCTCATCACCACCAAAATAGGTGGCATAAATTCGATCTTCTGGCAGCTTATAAACCTGCATATAATACGTCAAGTGTCATAGTAAAATTATCAGCGTTAACATAGTCACCGGTGATGAAAAAATTAAAATTGGGTGAAATCTGCTTACTTTTGTGAGAAGCTCCCAAGCCCATCCAATGGCTTCCTTCTTGAAATAATCCCCGAAAGACCAATTGCCAAGCATCTCAAAGAAGGTGTGGTGGTAAGTGTCTTTCCCTACATCATCGAGATCGTTGTGCTTCCCGCCTGCTCTTATACATTTCTGGGTGTTGCATGCTCGAGTCAGCTTGCTCAACTGAGTGTTTGGGTCTGCTGTCCCCAGAAAAATGGGCTTGAACTGGTTCATACCTATCCATCCGAAACATGCATACAATCGAGCCTATCAACAACTATATACTATATTTGGTGAGTGGAAAAACAATCAAAGATTCAATATAAAGGCACAAAACCCTGAAATTAAACGAAACTAAAACACAACACTGGATTGAACTACCCGCGTAGATTCTCAGGATTGCGTAAACCCAAAGATAATTAACAAATATATGCACAGTTACTAGAAAAATAAATCAAAGATTCAACGGGGCGTAAATGGTTACTATTCGCACAAAACCCTCCCCCTTCAGCGGGGCGCAAATGGAGGTACGGGGACCGTCGAATCAACGAGGTATTTCAGTGCCTCCGTTGTACGACGAATTGCTACCTGTGACTACGCCCTTTTACCCGATTCAGGTTCAACATTCGCACAAAACCCTAAAATATAAGACGGGACTGAACCGCCTGGTTCGTTTTCCGCCACGGTAAAATCCAGTAACAAGTCAACTTCAACAAAAATCAAAATCGGGATTGACGAACCAGCATTGGCGAATAAAAGAGTGGGATCGTTGTGGGGAACGACGGGGCTAGACTTCCAGAAGACGTGAGCCTTCTCCTCGAAAAACTTGACGAAGGTGTCCCTGACGCGCTTCGCCGGCCACTCCAGTCCCTGCGATTCAGCGCCCGGCATGGCGGAGGGAGACGAGGACTTCGCGGAGGATGAGTAGCACCTGTACGCAGCGGCGAGGGGGCGACCGCGAGAGAGGAGTGGCGGCGGCAAATGAGTGGGAGTACAAGGAGAAGTGAAACGAGGGTAAGGTTGTGAAATGAGAAGGGCGCGGACGGCTATAGCTCCTTTCTCACGAATTCCACTCCTCATTCATCCCTTTTCCATTGGGTTTAATTGGCAACGCAAGTTACAACCCTTTTTGTTTTGTGTTGTGAAAATATATGCCTTTTTTTTTTCTTTTTGTAAAAGTAAACAATTAGGCAGGTTGGTAAAAATAATCTATGCCATCAATTTACCAAGGATATATTTAGAATCGTTGGAAAAAAAGAGAGGATATATGTAGAATTATTCTGCAAATAGTTTTTTTTTTTTTTTTTTTTTACAATTACTAGCGATCCTAAAGCGTAAATATTTAAAAGTTTTTATGAGTAGCACGAATGCTCGCAAGAGAAATGTATGTTAAGAAGCACTTGTATGTTTAATACAAATTTCAACATTTTTCATGATAAAAAGCACTCCACACATAAGCGTTTCAGCTATATCCAACTTCCATTCACAGTTTCATTTCTTTTTAGAGTGTATTTAATTGGAATTTTGAGAGATTTTGATTTTAATTTTTACAACTTCAGGCATTCAAACATATTTTTAAGGGCTTTATATAAATTCAATATAATTTTAAGGGAGATTATAAAGTGTTATTCGTATTCAATCGAGAATTAATTTTAAATGATTTCATAGTGTATTTTAAACATTTCAAATATTACGTTTTCGTTGAGATTTTAAGAAATTTCAATCAAAATTTTTCATAAAATCTTAGAAATTAATAAATGGGTGATTTTGTATAAAATTAATAAAAAGGTACAATATCAACAATATTTATGTTAATTATAAATATGTAAACCATGTATTGTGATACTTAAATGCATTATTTATAAACTGGTATTAGACAGCTATGCTCTCAAAATATTATTACACATGTAAATGAGGTAGGGGACTCGTTAAGTGTGGCCATTTGGGGATTTGTTGAAATAAATGTGATACGTGCAGGGGTTTTGATTTGGATTTATCCCCAAATTTTGGTAGATTATATTACTGGACATTTAGGATTAGGATGTCTTATTGCACTTTGTGCGATTTTTAATTTTTTACATTTAAATTCAAACATAATGTCTGTTTCCTCATTCTGAATTGCAAGCAGTTGAACTCTATACTCTCTCATCTTGTCGTGTCTCTCTCCTGGCAAGCTCATCTACCAGCTAATTAGTATGGACCGATTAAGCTGGGCTTCAGACTTGTCTTTCTTCTCTTAAGCCTAGCCAACCTAGCCCAAAATGATTCATTGATCAGCTGGGTTGACCCGCCATAACCCAATACCGGACTCGCGAGTCCATTTTCATTCGGCTAAATTCTAAGGCCATCTTCCACCAAAAGAGAGCCAAATATCTCCCTTTAGCCTATAACCCTGCAATAAATTATATTTTAATGAACAACACTAAATCATATTTTATATCATCTCCAACTGAGAGGGCTAAAGGGTCATAGGCCAAACATAATTTATTATTTTAATTGAATTAATATGGTTACTTAAATTAAACTACCATATTAAAATAAGATTTTCCGACATATTTTGAGTGTCACTTATCGCCAAATGAATAAGCCATCGGATTTCTTATCTTTATATAATCTCAATAATTTTTTGGATATGATTTCGAGTGATACGTGTCGCTAAAGTAAGTAACTTTCCATATTTCTTATCTTTATGTAATCTTAATAATTTTTCGAATAGGATTTCGAGTATCATGTGCCGAGATGTAATTGGCTGTGCAAATTTTAGATTGGATTCTTATCTACATGGCATTTCTTATATTCAGCTTCCAAGTTAATAAATTAGCTGAATATTGGGGTAAAATTCACACACCTCCAAACACCTTTACTTGTTTGAGAACTACCCTTGACACTATCTTCCGAGATCTCATCTATAAGCCTTGCAAAGAGCTTCATCTTCTTTTCGAATCCAAGCCCTTCCTTTTATTGCAGATGTGGCCAATTGAAAATTATTGACAAAATTAAAGGAAAGATTATTAGAAAAGATAAGAGAATAGAATGTGAATAATTGAAATAAAATGAGGTAAGATAGTATGGAATGGTGAAAAGTATGTGAGAAATGGTGTAGAAATGGCTTAGGTACTTATATATATATATTTTTTTTTCAAATTCGTCAAAAATAAATAAATAAATAAATTCCAATGGTAACCTGACGAGGCTGGGCTATAAGGCTGGTGGGCTGGCTGCTCTTGGCCAGCCCTTTGGCCACATCTCCCAACTTTGATCAGGTGGGGACCCCGAGCCCTTTGATCTAGCCCTCAATTGAAGATGGTTTTTGTGTCAAAACGGATGTTTTTAGCCAATGGCGCTTTGGCGGGTGAACAAGAATATCAAATGGGATGTTCTTCTTGAATTGGAGAAAGGGCTTGAGATGCTATCTGAGGCCCAGCAGGCTTTTGAAGGACCACTTATAAAGGGTGGAATGCCTTTTGTCGCATTAACTCGAAAATTTGTTAAGAATGAGTATCTGGAAGTCCTGACGGGTGTTTACTTTCTTGATCAATTAGCAACACTTGATAAAATCCAGGAGCTCAAGTTAGGAAACCAATATGTCAGCGACTACTGGTTCTTCTATGGGTATTCGAGCTGGGGATGAGATCAACTCTTTGATGAGATTGCTCAAGGAGCTTGGGACTTGAGTGATGATGGTACGAGGCATTTCAATTGGCCATCGGCTTGACAGTTTTTCGTATCAGACTGGATAGAGTTTTCAGAGTATCATTTAAAGGAGCAAGCGCTGAAGGAGATTTTAGAGAGAATTAGGTTAGCACACAAAACAATTTGATGTGTGTATAACATGTTATGTGCAAAAGACTGTAAATATTAGAATTTTTAGTTCATATTGTCACTAATTGAACTAGAGGCTTGACTTACTTGGATGTAACATTCATGAGAATTTATTTAGATAGAAAACCATGAGAATTTAATTGGTCTTTCTGAAATTTTGGTTCATTTCGGATCAATACAAAGATTTTTTTAGTTGGTATACCACCTCGATATTAATGGTTGCACTGAGAAAATCGCCCGATCATGTCATCTATAATCTCTCTCGCTAGAGTTGAGACTCCATGCATTTTGATTCGCTTAGAACTTAATCTTATCCAGTTTCTACTTGAAGTGAGAGTTACTTTAATCAAGCAGTCATACCGAAATTTTCTTCATATTTGTGAGAGGGCTGCGAGTAAAATAGGTTTTATACCCTTCAATTTTTATTGACTCGTTTGATTATTTATTTTTCGTTTACCCTTCTCCCCGCATTTGCGTTATACATGACGTCGTTTGGCAAAGAAATTATAGATGGAGATGTCGGTGTTGAATCTCATTTGTCAAAGAAAGTGGGCCACACACTAAAAAGTGAAGAAAACTGCCCCAAAAAAAAGAAATGGAATCACTTTTCTGTCCGAATAGTAGTCAACTAGATGTGAATCATGTGATCCTCTGTGTGTGCGCTATATAAATTGCAGATCTCTTGCACTGATAACCAGTACAATTGTTGAGAAAGAGAGAGAGAAAGAGAGACGAAAATGAGCAGCAAAGGAATCACAGTGCCGAAAGCATATCCGAGGAACGGTGGAGATGGCGCATACAGCTACACCAAGAACTCTTGTTTCCAGGTTCTTTCAGTTCTACCAACTCTTATAGTTATTCATGTTTACCTTTTATTTTATTTATGAACAATACGGTAATTTACGTTAAATTTGTATACATTACGGAATAGGGGATTTAAATTTGGGTATAGATAGAAACACACTGCTCTAACCAATTAGCTTATTTGCATTGATGTTTTGAATTTCAATTCTCATGACATAGAATACATTTTGTTGACATAGTTAAACTACATAATACGTTGTGCAGAGAGAGGCTGCAAATGTTGCAAAGTCTCTACTTGATGATGCAATAGCAGAGAAGCTTGATGCAGAAGACTTTTCTTGCAATCCAAGCAACGCATTTCGGATAGCATATTTGGGATGTTCAGTTGGACCAAACACTTTCTTTAGTGTCCAAAACATTCTGGAAGCAGTGAAACACAAGTACCAATCCTAGTGCATCTCCTCCCAAATGCCTGAATTCCAAGTATTCTTCATTGATCACGTAGCCAACGATTTCAACACCTTTTTCGCGTCTTTGCCTCCAGAAAGGCAGTACTTTGCAGCTCGTGTGCCGAGGTCTTTCCACGGCCAGTTATTCCCCGAGTCTTCACTCCATTTCGTGCATTCTTTGAATGCGGCTCACTGGTAGACAATAACTCTCCGGCTTGGAACAAGGGGAAGATTTACTATACGACTTCGCCTGATGAAGTAGTTGTTGACATAGCTGCATTCGTGGAAGCTAGGGCCAAAAAGCTTATGGTAGGTGGAATGATGGTGATAATCATGCAAGCCATCCCAAATGGGACCCTTCCGTCTCGGATTCCAAATGGCATCATGTTTGATTTTATGGGCTCTACTCTCATGGAGATTGCCAAGGAAGTAAGTCAATTAGCAACTCTTATGTGTTCATTTAGAAAGATTTAACAGACGAGAATTAGGTCAATTGGTTATGGCAATGTGTCTGTCTCCTGTAACACATCTAATTCCTCTATGTTTGTTTTGTAACACTCCACCTTGTCGGGACTGATTAGCAAAGAAGAGGTGGACTCATTCAACATTCCAATATACAACACAACTCCAAAGGAGATGATGGAGCTGATCAAAAGAAATGGATGCTTCAACATAGTGAGAACGGAGTCGACAAGCCCATGGTTAAAAATCGGTCATCTAAACAACGGACAGAGACTCGCAATGCAGCTCAGAGCTAGGTTTGGGGAAAATTTTAAAACGCATTTTGGAAGTGAGATAACAGATAAGGTGTTTGATAGGGTTTATGAAAAAAAGTGAAGAACTTGTTCACCAAATAGAATCTTGTTGTAAGGAAGGAACTCAGTTGGTTCTTGCTCTCAAACGCAAATGAAGCAACACAAATATTGTGCTAACACTTTTTGTGTGGTTAGTTATACTTTAGCTTTTGTTTCTCTCTAAATGTGGAATTTGTATTTTACTTTGTGCTTTATGAGTTTATGTTTTGTATATCTCTCTAAGAGCATTTCTAGTGTAGTAGTAAGGCCTTCCGGGGCAATATACAATTCAATCTCCTTAAATGAACAATAACTGCCTAAGTACATTTTCACCCTTAAATTGAATAGCTCCGTCAATTCGTATTAAAATATTAGTATTTTTAAATTTATAAAATAAAAAATATAACTTTATTTTAAATATCGGATAATAATAAAATATTGGTTGAAAGTATTTGAAAATATTGAAATGTAGTGTAAAGTGGAGGAACATAGTTAGTTATTTATAGAAAAAAATTATAATATTTTTTTATTTTTAATTTGTTTAATTTTTTTTAATAAATTTTTAATAATTTGAATTGTGGCTAACGTCTTGCACCACATAGGCAAGGCGCTAGGCCACATGATTATTCCCTGACTTCTTCATCGAGCTCGCCTTGAGTTTAATTGCCTGAGTAGGGTGAATTGTTTTGGGAGGGGCAAAAGTGGATTGGGTTGACTATCCCCAATGTAATAAGCAACAGTGAAGTTGCTTTAATATGGAGTTTGTATTTTACTTTATGCTTTAATTTTTTTAATAATTTGTTTTTGGTAACTTTTTAATAAATTTAAATTGTGGCTGACATTTGCCTTGCGTCACATGGACAGGACGTTGGGTTAGGCGATTATTGCCTGACGTCTCCATCTGGCTGGCATTGAGCTTGCCCAAATGGGCTATAGTGTTTTGGGAGGGGCGAGAGTGGATTAGGTTGCCTATTCCTAAGACAATAAGTAACGGTGAAGTTGCTTTAATGTGAAATTTGTATTTTATTTTATGCTTTATGTTTATGTTTTATTCCTTTTGAGGACCCAAAACAACTTTAAAAATATAAATGTGTTATTCACACACTCTTTTTTACTTCTCACCCACCCCTCGTTAATTTTTGTCATTTAATCTTCTTCAATTCATCCGATCCAAGGGTCAAAAACTGGAAGGGTGTGTGGATACTACACTCCTAAAAATAAAATGCTGAAACATACAAAAGTCACACAAACAATTTAAGAAAAATTAACAATTTGATTGACATTCTTGTACAATAAATGTAAAATTAAACGGACAAAAGTCGTACAAACAACATTTAAAAAATGACAATTTGATTGGCCTCAAGTAACTCATTCATTAGCGGGTGGAACTCAGCTTGACCTTAGAAACTAGCTTCTAAGGAAGTGGTGCCCAATAGCTCTAAAACAATTCTTCGTATCGTTTCAATTTTATTTGGATGCTCTCAAAGGGACATTCTTAGCCACTCTAGAATATGTTGATTTTCAGGGTAAGACAATTTGACAAAGAGAGAATCACCTTTTATAAATAACCCAAATGAGTTGGGTGGACATGATTTGGGCCCAATGATTGTCGCTGCCCAAGTTTCAAAATTAAAGCCCAAATTTCAAAATCTGACCCAAAAAGGAAAATTGGGAGTCCAAAGCGGGTGATTGGGGGGTGGGTACGGCTGTCCGGTCCGGAAATTGGATCCGGTCAAACGCGACAAGAAAATGATGACGAAATTTCCAGTAAGTGTCCAGTTTCCTTCGATTTGGTACTGAACATTCTCCAATCAATCAATAAAATCTTGGTCGGTCTATGAAATGTGAAATGGTGGGGGAGCCCTTGAAATTGCAGAACTTGGATTCGATTCCGGTTCAGCTGCAATCACTTGACATTTTCATTCTCTGAATCCTCTGAAGCTGCTGCTCCAACGGCAATTCCAATCATGGCCGACTTGCCCAAGGTCAAACTCTTCTCTCGTCTCCTGTCGCTTTCTGTTCTTTTCTTTTTTAATCTTGTAAATTTTCTTCTTCTATCGGGGACGGACGGTACTTTGTGCAAAACTTTAATCAGATTTTTTGGTAGGTAAATTCATCCATTTTTTTCTTTGTAGTTTAATCAGATAGTAATTGACCAAAATCCAATTGATTGGTCTGTTTCTGTTGCATTTTTCTGTGCCTGTTCTTCATATTTATTATTTTCCTCTTTTTCCAAAAGCTAAATGATAATCGGATGCTGGAACCTGGAAGCGCTTAAGCTTAATCTATCAGTTTATTTATTTTAACTTGCTTTTTAGCCAAAAGGGTGATGAGATTGTCATACCTCCTCAATTTGGTTATTGGCAGTAAATCATTTTGGTCTTTCCGTGAAAAATCCTTATTAAGTGGAGGGATTGGTTTGACAAAAATGTGGTTCACAATTCACATGACAATTTAATAAGGATATTTACATATTTTTTTACAGAATGACCAAAATGATTTACAGTGACAAACTCATGGACCACTTCTATCGATTTTCATGTTGGACAATTTTGGTTAAAAAGTCTAATAGCCTTTTAAATTTTGTTTTAGTTGTCTTTAGACTGAGTACAATAACAATTCCTTGCCTGATGATTTGGTAAATGTGCTTTTCTTATCCATTTGTTAAGTGTGCTTTTGCGTTTGAATGATTGACATTCATGTTACAAGAAATACGTTGTGCTAGATTATTCCGTTTTCCATAAAACGGAGAACCTAATAATGGATTGGTTGTCCGGCTGCGAATGTGTTGATGAAGAACTGGAACATGTATTACCTGATTTTAACATAACACCTGTGATGGATCTTACTGGTTGTGCAAGTTTTTCTTGTTGTCTTGGTTGCTTACTTGTGGGTTGCATCATGTAGGAGCATTTCATAGCCTCCATCAAGGACGACTATGACGTCACGTGTTGGGGTTGTGGATTACACCTTCTTCTTCCATCAAATGCTCCAATTTTCAAGTGTGGTTGGTGTGGAGCTTTAACAAATCAAAATGCGGGGAAACGTGAATGCAAGTACTTTTGGTTGAGACGCTTGCGGGATCGCTGCTTTGTCGGTATCCTGTTCATGTTTATGCTATTTGTGATATGTACGTTCTCATTGCTTGTATAATTCTTTTTGGAATCTCTCTCCATTTTGCTTGCACATTTGTTGACATTCACCCCTCCCAAATAATTAGGTATCCTTAATTTCACTTTTCTATATTTTCTTCTGTATGAAAATTTAATTGATCCATCGGAAATGGTCAAAAGATTTCCATGAAAGAAGATTAAGAAAATTTACCTTAATTGCAGAATGTAAAACTGCAATGAGGGAGTTAATAGCTTCTTTTTGGGGATTCAGGAGCGTGTTACCAAATTTGCATTGTCTAGTATGTTCTACAGGTCGAGAAGATCGATTTTGCATATGCAAGAGCTCTTAAATCCCAAATTCTATGTATTTTGCTGTGTAGTATTTAAATTTGAAATAGGGCCAAACTACTTTGATGAGGTTTTTCTTTTGTTTTTCATGTTGACATGTTTCCTTAAATTGCAGGTGGTGGAGTGTGGGCGGTATTCCCTGTTCTTTTTGGTATCAGCTATTTCCATGGAATTTTTCACTCCATCATTACCTTCATGTTATCTGTAGCCACTGTTTATACATTCAGTTCTGCTTCATTTGCGTGTGCTGGAACACCTCCGTGCAGAGTGTGGGGAAGCTATCCAGCTGTGGGGAAAGGTGACCTCGATAATTATACCTTCTGTCACCAATGCTTAAAACCAAAGTCACCTAGCACTCATCATTGCCGGTCCTGTGGAAAGTGTATATTGGACATGGATCATCACTGCCCATTTGTGAGTGTTGTCATCTTCTTCCCAATTCGAAAATATGTTGGTCGTTTGTTTGACGGAATATCTTTCTGTCTATTGAATGCATTATCTTAATCACTTGACTCTAGGTATTAGTAAGAATTGGTAGATTTGGATTTGAGATCATAACACGCATACTAATAGCAATGTCACTGCATGATTTTGATGCAGATTGGGAATTGTGTTGGTGCAGCTAACCACCGACACTTCATTGCCTTACTCATTTCAGTTGTCACCAGTACGTTCTATATTTCTATCATGGCTATCTATGTGTGTTATCATATCTGGCCATCCATAACCTACGAAGCCGAGGACCACTTGCATGCCCTTGACAGTTATTCAGCTATAACAGCTATCCGTGAGATTATATATGGCTTGCTAAGATCTGCTGTCCTTTTATCCCCTAGAGGGCTTCTTCTGTTATATCTGTTTGTTTCAAGTGTTTCGTTGGAGATAGGGTTGAGCATACTTCTGTGGCAGCAGCTGAGTTTTATTTACGAGGGAAAGACCTATTTGAGTCATTTAAGTTCACAGGGAACTGATGAAGTTGGAGAGAAGGATTGCCAAAACCTCGTGCGTTTCTTTGCATTCCCGTATCCCTTGTCAAGATATCTTCCCCTCTGCTCTCGCTCAAGATTTTTGCCAAGTTTGCAAAAGAAGACGCATAGACACAAGAAGTAAAAGAAGTGCTCTACTTTCCTTTTCCTTTTCTTTTAGTCAATTTTTTAGGAGGGGGGCTTGATTTTACTTTCATGGTAAGCAAGAGTTTGAAGGTTCGCGGGGTGTATACACTTGTGGTTTTATCGAGTCGTGGATAATCTGTATTATAAATTTAAATTAATTGGAGAAGGTGAAACAATTTTGTTTAATTTTATTCACTGTTAGATGTAGCTTACAGCAATGAGTTAGATAATGTTTTGGAAATGTAATCAGTGAGAAACCTACAATAGACGTTGCCGGTCACATGTTTAAAAGTGGACTTCCCCACCTCTCGTTTACAGGATAACATTTCAGTTGCTCGTCGTCTCCTCCTCCTCCTCCTGCTCTCTCTCTCTCTCTCTCTCTCTCTCTCTCTCTCTCTCTCTCTCTCTCTCTCTCTCTGTTAGTCTCTCCGATGGCTACCTGTTCTTATCTCCTCAACCATGTCCAGATTAAAGGTACCAATTAAAACTGGTTTTCGTTTTTCCGATTTCGGAGTAGCTCTCTGTAAGATTTCATTATTTTGTGTTCTTGATTTCCAATTCGTTGTAGGATGGCCCTCCAGGATAAGGATATCCAAGCTTGGAAATCTCAGTCCTACCGTGAGTACCCACGTTCTGTTTTTCCTTTGCAAATTTGAACTTTGCGAAATTTCTTGAAGCGAATAACTTCCGCGCACACCCATTTTCTCTTTATGCACGCTCATCGGCTCATGTTTTGTTGCAAATTTAATCCAAAGGCAAGAAGAGTGCTAAGGAGAAAAAGACGAGTGTGCGGAAATCGGTTCCCCTCTAAAATTGGCTCTGTTCAAACTCTGTGCATATGATTTCAACAAACTCTCTTCAATCTTGTTAGGAAAGCTTCAAGACAAGAAGTGAAAGGCAGCCAAAGCAAGGGCTCATAATTGCACAATGTTCCTTCGGTTTGGTCCAGGTCGGAGCTCCTTCTCCTACCACTCTATTGTCATTGAAGCCACCTGATGATATAGATGCGGTTTCAAACATTTTCCGCACCGGCGGCTCACCGACCACACCACATAACGTCTCAAATGTAATGCACAAGTTGGTGGTGGCAGATTTGGACCCTGCAACCGCAAGGCTAGCAATCGGGTTTCTGGGTCCTTTTTTTTCGCTATTTTCGTTTCTGTTCATAATAAGGATAGTTATGTCCTGGTACCCAAAACTTCCGGTTGGGAAGTTCCCGTATGTGGTGGCTTATGCTCCCACAGAGCCAATTCTCATGGCAACCAGAAAGGTGATCCCGCCGTTAGGCGGTGTGGACGTAACGCCGGTGGTGTGGTTCGGATTGATTAGCTTCCTAAATGAAATATTAGTAGGTCCTCAAGGCCTCCTTGTCCTCCTCTCTCAACAGCTTAGCAGCTAATAATACATGCGAGATTAGTCTTGTGCGATATCTGGGAATTATAATTTTTTGTGGAAGAGTGAATAATAAACTTCATCGTTGCCCGCGTTTATGGTTTCTTATAGCTTCGCTATTATCTTCATTTCAGTACTCGAAAGAAAAGTTGTGGAAAATGTTAAGGATTGAGATCCTCTTCAGATCTCACACTTGAGAGTATGTGGACCAAACAATTCAGACCGTTCAATTTAAACCTCGTGTTCCCAGTTAACCCATCCTATTGACCTTCACATGTAATCTCTCTCTGACGCCAAGATTTCTCATGAACGCTGAGGGGACTCCGGAGAGGATCTCCATCCGAAAATGTCTACTCATGGACTCAGAAAATGTCGGAAATTCAGTATGTGAAAGAGAAGAAAAGTAGTCGAGAAGAGTGAGCTAATGCATTGCAGGCTTGCAGCAGAAGGTACATAATAAGTTTCTGATTATTATCTGGAATAAGCACCGTTGCTTTGAAAAGTCGAAGACAAACATAAACCTAAGAAACAAGTTTACCCGACAGTAATACGACATTGACAAAATGGACCAAACTAATTAAGGACACAAACTGTCAAATTCTGAACCAGAATTTATGTTTTGATCCAGAGAGATGCGAACCAAAAGTTCATATATCCGAAGCGCGGTAACTTGAGCAAAGAAAACCATCAACACATAGCACCATTCAGATGTATCTGAGGAAGGCGGTTCTAGTCTAGATGTCTGCTGTAAGGAAGTTCGCTGACAATGATACCTGGAAAAGAGATGTTGAACGTTAGCCTGAGTGCCAGAGAGAGCAAGAGAGGGAGCAAGGGATTGATTTTGAATCCAAGAAAATACCTTCTCGCCGGGTTTGAATGGAGGAAGACCTTTAAAAGGGCATGTAGCGCATCGAAAAGCATCCCCTAGTCCACACTGCAGATTGTAATTTTCAAAGCAAAGTAAACAAAACTGAACAGAGAAATAAAAATACATTAAAAAGCAGATGGATGAGAAACTAGAGGACATACACTGCCACATTGCGACTTGAAATTGCTCAAATCTACAGTGGTGCCCAACTTCTCTACTTTCTGCTCTTCTTCAGCTCTCCCACAAGTGCAGTTTTTACAAGCTTTCCTTGTGCTTCCAACTTCGCAATCACTCGCTGCACAAGCACATTGTTCGGTACATGGTTAAAAGAACACAAAAATTACAGTTGGCCCCCAAAAGAATCTCACGAGGCCGACAAACAATGAAAACAATTCAAAAAAGCATCATTTTGGGCCATGATGTCTTACATAGCAGCTGGGGTTTCTTTAAGTCCTCTTCTGTTAGTAAACTATCCTCGTCAATGAGATCTGAATCATCATTGATCTGAATTTTTGGTAAAGCTTTTGTGGTCTTTTTTAAGGCAAAGGATGAACCAATCTTCCAAGAAGGCTTTTTAGCCTTGACCTACAAAAAAGAACAAAACTAAGGCTCGAATGACTAATTCACAAAGCATATCCCATGATAAATGAACATGATCCAAATTACAGATTTTATTAAAAGCATCCATCCACAAATAAAATTTATTGATACAGTTATAGTGAACCAAGATATTCTTTTCATTCTTGTGAAATTATGAAATGCTAGAGTAATCGGAAAAATCAGAGATAACAATGGACACGTTCATCGAATGCAATACTCATGTGCTACCCAAAAAAAAAAAACAGAAGTACTCCAGTGCAAAAGCCTTGGGCAATTCAGACAATAGGGAGATTGGTGAGGTGGGTAGAAGAGATTCAATTAAACGCCTACAAGAAATTAAATGGAGAATATAGTGCTCGACTGGATTAAATGGCAGGAGAAACTTCACAAGTAGGATCCTATCTAGATCCTGATAATGGTCCATGTAGCAACTCCAAACAGTTGGTAGTAAGGCCGAAGTGAGTTGAATCGAGATTGTGTTATTGAATTAACATGCAAGGGGGAGAATTTAGATATCTATGCCAATGGATACTAGTAACACTGAAACTTACCCCAAAAGATAACTCAGATGGTAAACTTGATTTCACTTGAAGAGCTTTTGCTTCTAGAAAACCAGACAAAAGTAACTTGCGCTCAAGAACGGAGGTGGTCTGCAAGAGAACCCAAGTAAGATTTCTCATTCATGCCAAAACAAAATCTATAATGTCCCAATGTCAACATTAATGACCTTATCTGTTTCCCCTGTCGAAGCATCAGATATCTTGTAAATTAGGACTGTTCCACCAGGCTTCAAGACTCTTGAGATTTCCCCTAACAACTGCTCATTTGGAAATTCAATCGATCTACAAAGAGTAAACACAATGTCCACGGCGGAAGACCCCACCGGCAGCTGATCTGTCATGTCATATATCAAAACAAAATGAGATGAACACTATATTTTTGGCTACTGCGTAAACTGCGCACATGACAAACTGGTGAGAAATAAAAATAAATAGCTAATCCCAGACCGGTAGATCCAACATAAAAACTAAGCAATTGATCTTGGGATGCTATACAATACTGCCCATGGACAATAAACTAAGCAGAACTGATACAAAACGAAATATCAGACTCCCGGACATGAATCTTGTTCATAAGCAGCGATTTAATCAAGCAACAGTTGATAAAAAAGTTTTGTAACCCATGGACACATATTGAATGGCATTGCGGGAGAATAGAGACACAACTACATTAAATCACAAAACTGAGTAAGAAACTTACTTGAAGAAGACAGAGTGACAATTTGAGGTTCACACTTTTCGGTCCCGAGCTCCCTTAATGCATCAAAAACTAGACTAACAGGTAGAACCCCATCATCTGTAAATGCCAGCACAGATCCCTGCAGAAATGAAGGTCAATAAATTTTAGTGGGTTGCATCCTCTTTCCCACATGAAATTTGTCAGGCAATAAGAAAAAAGCTTAGTTCTTGAAATTTTTGAGGCTGAAGAACAAATAACAACAGCTGACACAAACACAAAATAAAATTGATAAAAGGACAATTAATCGACAAATAATAACGTCAGGTTCTTCATTATTAAATTAAAAATATAATATTATGCAATCAGATTCAAAAAGGTCGATTAAAATCTGCTTAAAAATACTCAATTTTTTCACCACATGAGTTAAAAGTATTCAACTTTCGTCTTCCATTTTTCCCTTTCAGTTTTCTGAGCAGCCAAACGGTTCGCAGGAAAAAATTCGCAGTAATTGAAAAATCGCTAACAAACGCATTGCAGTAAGATCTAAGCAAGCAATTGCAGAACAAGGAAACAAATTGAGAACTGAAAAAAAAGAAAAGACCAGAGAAACTGACCATGGCGTCGAAGGAGGAACAGATCTTCAAGCCCTAAAAGCAAAAACGCAGCGAACCGGTTCTTCTACAGTCAGCCAACAATGTCCCGTGCTTGTACTGTATTTGTGCGCTGCCGACTTCCTTTTTCTCTCTTTTGCGTTCGGCAATGTGGTGGGCTGCGTGGGAAGAATAAGGGCAGTATTTAAAAGGAATACGTGGGTGATGGAGTATGACGGTCGCACACGACGTATGCCGTGTACACCGAAGCGTGGGGATCGTGAGCTGGCCACACTTGACCGCGCGTGGAGCTGTTGTCTCGACACGTGTTAGGGTCTATAGGGGAAATTTGAGCTTTTTCTTGTTTATTTAATTTAGTGATCACACCTATTTTTATCTCTCAACTCTGTTTTAATTTCTGATCGTCAAATTAAATAAATATAATAAGATCAATGAATGAAAAATAAATTTTTGATTGTCGAATCAAATAAATTAAATAAGATCAATAGCCAAAAATAAATAAAGTTGTGGAAAATGAAAGGGGCCTATTTAATTTTGTTTTGATCTGGGGTTTCTTTCTTATTTTATGCGTAGCAGGTGATGTACTTGTTACATGTAAATTTGATTTTGGCGTTGTATAGTGCAAAGGAAACAAAAACTACATAGAAATGGGTGAACTACCAAAATTTGTCTCTGGCATTTTATCTAAAAAATTAGATTATAACAAAATGTTATTATGATTGTATTTCAAATAAACCCCACACCATTGATAAGTCAATAATGCGTAGATCAGTTAATAAGCCAATAATGTGGAGGGAAGTTTATTTTCTTCTCATGCACAAGTTTTATTTTCAGATATTAAATTGAATAAAAAAAATAATAATAAAAAGTTGGTCAGCACTTTAACCATAGAACTTAGAACGAAAAGAAGACGCAACATCATTAAAGTTAACGTGAGTCTCAAGTCAATAGAATCATCCCGCGAGTCTCCAGTCAATAAAAACACCCAAAGTCCCGTAATCCATACGAAAAACACTCGAACAACATCAGCGCTAAAACAGCATCACACGGACGAAACTACTCAGATCAGACTGACTAGAAATCAAGGGAGAAAGGAAATGCAACAAGTCCTAACAGAATCCGCAGCTAAAAAATCAAAATCAGTAGTCCACCGGCTCATCAACCTCGGCGATAGGAGTCTCAAGGATGGCTTGCTCAGCTTCCTGCACCTCCTTCTCAGTCTTCCTTCCCTTCTTGGACTTGTAGTACACACTCATGAATGTTCCCACAGCACCATACTTCCTCCTGCAGTTCTCGTAATGCCCTGCATCAAACATCCTCCAGAAGTTCTTCTCGTTCAGCTCGGACACAGCATACTGAGGCTGGAAACCATGATTCTCAATCAGCCAATTCTCCATCCGTCGGACTGCTTCTGCACCATCAAAAACCTCACCCCTCAGGACGGGGCCTGGTGCATAGTAGACACCAACATCTGTGTACATCTGAGAGTAATGCGTGTCTCCCTGCCTGCGGTGTTGCTCAAAGCCTGGTTCGGTGTATATCATTGTCTTGATGGGATTCTTGTACATTCTGTGAGGGCAGAGCCAGATGGGGTACACCTATAGAATCAACAAAACAGGATTAACAAAATGGATTAGGGAACATGATTAAAATCAAAATGGATTTTCAAGTTTAAGTAAAACCAGACATGTTTACCTCCATCTCATGGTGAACCCATTCTAAAGCATCCCCGACCTTGTAAAGAGGAACGAGCATGTCTTGAATGACGTGATTGTCATGGTAATAGTTTCTAATGGCTTCACCTTGAGTAGCCTTGAGCAGAGAAATCTTGGGTGGCATCATCCAGCCTAACAAAAATCTGAACCACCACTGATCAGCAAATGGAAGGATAAGCTTTCCCTCCCAATAAATACTCCGAGTGTGCCTGTGGTAGTAGTCCCTTGTCGGGATGTATTCTACAAACTCCCCTTTCTTCAGTGCTTTCTCGGCATGCTGATAGAACCAGGGTTTAAACCACCACCCAACTTCGTTAATCACATTCCCCTTCTTCTTTGCTTCTTCTTTTGAAGCATATCTACCCGTCATGCACACAGCTTCCGTTGGGGTATAAATCATGGTTTCAACAAAGTCTGGAACCTTTTCGGGGTTGTCCTGATCTCCATCTCTCGGAGCAAAAGAATCACTGTATGCCTGTGCAATCTCTTTCAGATTTCCCACCACGGGTTTGTATGTCAGCCTCATGTATTCCTTGATGGGTATCAGCTTGATCTCAGCAGAGACAAGAAGCCCCAATGTTCCCTGAGACCACGGAATAGCATAGAAAAGATCAGAGTACTCATTATCCCTGGTGGCTCTGACAACTCGGCCATCTGCAAGAACAATCTCATAGGCCACAACTGTATCAGAGAAAAGTCCATAGATGTGAGAGCTTCCTTCAATTCCATAGCCATTAATGAGACCACCAACAGTAAGATCATCAAACTCAGCAACCACGGCAAGGGCGAGATTCAATGGAACAGTTACCCTGGTTATCTGCCCCATGTTGACTAAGGGCTCAACTTTCGCAATCATTCTCTCTTGATCAATTTCAAGGACATTTCGGAATGCAGACAAATCAACCTCAAAATGACGAGCTCGCTTGTAGTCAACATTCCTCATTCCAACAGCTATCCATGGTTTTCGTGCTGTGCAAACAAGCCCATCCTTTGAGGGGTTCCTGTCTTTGAGCCGTTTTACGACCTTCTGAACATTTTCATCATGTTCCTTTTGACGCCTCTTGTAGGACTTCATCTCAGATCTTATATCCCCGAGGTACGTGAGAAAGTACATAGTGAAGGAGATGGGAAGCACAACAAAGATAACAACAATCCATCGGAATTGAACAAGAAAGTCCACCACGGCCGTCTTCCTCTTTGGACGCAGTGGGGTTTCAAGATCCGACATCTTGGAAGTGGAGGCCTACTCTGCTGTACAAAAAATATAATTGTTAGGTAACACAATTGGAATAAAAAGGTATATATTTCTATACCATATTACATGGGATTAGGCATTCTTTATACTTTACACTATCTGTTACATGCATGATAAACAGATCACCCTCACACTGATTGCAGCAAACTCAAAATCCTAATAACGTGACATGGCAATGTCAATGAAAGCTACAATACAATACAAAACCAACAAATGAAGGAGAAAGATAAGTGACAATTCAAATATAACTGATACATGAATGCAACAAAGATCTTGTCCACCTTCTACCCAAAAAGGAAATACAGATAAGCAAGGATTGGTACCAAAATTAGATTGATCCGCAAGTAATGTGCGCTACAAATTTATAATTCTCATATTTTTCAGAGTCTTACCAGGGATGTAAACTTTCCTTTTTGAGATTACCATACCTATAGTTGGAAAATCGAGCATGACAAGTAAAACCCTGATAAGGATATGCAATTAGAGTTCCAGAACAGATTTTGCTTCCACATAGAAATTAGCTCAATTTGCATATGGTGAGTTGTCAGATTTACAAGTTACTAGAGTTCGCAAACACAAAATGCACAACAAATCTTTGTCTTGTCGAGTAATGCTATACTTATTATATTTTTAAACACAAAATGCACAACAAATCTTTGCCTTGTGGAGTAATGCTATACTTATTATATTTTTAAACACAAAATGCACAACAAATCTTTGTCTTGTCAAGTAATGCTATACTTATTATATTTTTCATACCACATTTGTACCACCTCTCTAATAGAGGTTGGCCCCACCAACACATGTCGGTTTCATCTCTTTAAGAGCTGTGGTACAAATGTGGTATGAAAAATGCGGTAAAAGTAGCATTTTTGATGTCTAAATTGACAGTTACAACCTTAATGGCAATTAGTTATTGTAAACATACGTTGAAAAACCAAAACAACACATGCTACAAGCTTGCCAAGAAAATAGATTTTCAAAAACTAAATCTTAAATAATATCCAGATATAGTGGTACCACTTTCAAAGCAAGAACCTAATCCATAAACCCCAAACCCAAACCTAAGCCCTCCCACCTATAAGCAGAGAGAAATATCACTATACCGTAGTCCAACCTTTAATATCAGCGAAGGCTTGAAGAAGAATTAGACTCTAAAATTCAAGATCTACTTCTCTTTACAAATATATATTTTTTTTTATTACAAGCGATACTACCAAAAAAATTTTTTTATTATTAAGAGCGATGTTACTATTCTAAGCTAAAGGATACGCTAAAGGACAGGAAGGGAGCTACAGCACTAAGGACAATAAGGGAAGAGTGGGTGAGGGTTTAAACCCGAGGACACTGCGCCTCAACACACTCTAACAAAGTCTAACAACACTCAATAGGAGACTTCAGAAAGACTCAAACCATACTCTGAAAGCTCCCTGTTCTCTCGTTTTCTCAGGAAACAAACAGATCTCAGCACAAAAACACACCCAACATTCAACCCCCAAACCAAAAAGAAAACAAATTCGAACAAAAAATAGCAAAATTTCAAACTCTAACGAACCGGCTAAAATCTAGCAGTAATCAAAACACAATGTTAAAGAGAGAGAGAGAGAGAGAGAGAGTACCTGGTGCTGAAGATGGCGAACTAATTGCAAGATAGGCCCGTAGAGGAACCGACTTTTAAGGGCAAGTCTGGAAGCGGCCAGAGTGAGTGATTGAGGGAGTGAGTGACAGAGGGACAGTGCGTGTCCGAGGCCCAATGCGTTTATTTATTTATTTTATAACTTTCTTAAAAAATTAATAAAAAAACGTAAAGAAAATAAGAGCATCTCCGAAGATGTCAAATTTAAAATATTAAATTAATATTTAATGATTTATGTGACAATTTGACTTATTGTAAAACTTTTTTATCCAACTGATGTGTCAAATAATAATGTTATTTTAAAAAAAATTTATCATTTTGTGGGGTCTATTAATGTAGGCAACCAATCAAATTCTTAAAATACACAACCACATTTATTACATTTCCATTAAATCTATTAAAAAAATATTAAATAGATTTGACAGCATAAGGCTTTACCTTCAATTGACTCAACGCCAAGTAAAAAATTGAAGGCTCACTTCGAGAAAGTTTGTTGCCAATTTTTACTATTATATACTTATATAACAGCTTTGATATCTTCTTTGGAGATGTTCTAAAACAACGGGCAAAAGATTGAAGAGCCCGAGACAGATCCAATCAGAAGGAAATCTCCACCAACCAAGCCAACAAGATTCGCTGGCTGTCACGTTTTGGACTCAGCCCACCACCATGTGCCACTTCCGGACTTTCCCATGCCGCGTGTCATGCCCCTCTATTTTAATACATTCTTTTTATTATTTTAATATGCTCAAAACAAGGATAATATGTCTAATGTTGTTATATCAAATCGATAGTTTTTTTTTTAAGTGTCTTTCTATTTATATAATGAATTTGATTTATGTATTTATATTTTTAGCATGTTGAAAAAAATCTCTTCTTATCACTGATTTACCACATGATACAATAGTTAATTTACTTTTTAAATACATAATAAATATTAATTACTTGTGTAATTTGATTGTAATGAAAATTTTATTTGTAAATCTATATCGTGACAGATGTTATTAGAATATAAAAATTGATTATGCACTTCAAATTTATAAAACACAATAAGGAAAATTTGTTAATAAAATAAGAGATGCAAAATAACATTTTCTATATTGTTAATAATAAATCATGTTGTTATTCGATATTGCATGGCTATTTATTTGTTGTTGGTGAGTGAATAATATTAGTGGTAGTCTTTGCCCAAAAACTTGTTATACGTGAGTCATTAAAAAAAAAAAACAATATTTTGAGATATAAAAATAAAGGGCACTTTTTATGGAGAATCATCGTGTCCGTGAATCGCGATGATCATGATCATTTGACCTTTGTACAAAAGGTAGGTTAAAATGTAGACGATATCCTTTTCTTTTTATATGCAATGTTTTGGATCGTGATTCCATTTCTTAATCGTTTTGCATGCCTTTATATCAAATGATGCACACAACACTCGTGAGAGCTATATTCCCTTTTACATGCAACAAATCTTTTTTTCGTATTATATTCGAATTTTTTTTTAAGTATTATGTAGCACTAAATAATATGAATCGCTAAGATTGAATATAAAAAGATCAAAACGGCTAAAACACTTGTGACAGCACACCCGCTACACTCTTCAACATCTTTCATACAATAGAGAAATTTCGGTTTCAAAATACACATCTTGCATTCTATAGCTATTAATGCAATGAGAAATCATGTTGCACTCTTTTTCACCCATGTACGCTAAAATGTGTAGAAATCGCTTCTCTAACACAATTTTGAGTAACTTGGAAGATGGCCCATGTTAATATTGTGAATCCACTTCAATTATTTCACCATTGAGATAGGCCCAAATCTAAAATACAAAGTATAGCTTGAAATATGAATCCATTTCCAATATTTCATCTTTGGGCTTTAGGCCCTTATACATTTCTAACATCAAATCAATGAGTAAATCATTAGTTGCTTCCAGTCCCCAAATCTAAATTACAGAACCTTTGAAACCTCCTTGTCTCAGAAGAGAAAGAAGAAAGGCTATATGAACAGTTAGTGAAGAGAAGATACCTGGTAACTATCACACTACCTAAGGAGGCCTCTTGCAAAGAAAATGAAAAATAAAAGCGAAAAATGCCGCCGATGGAATTACCTCTGCAATAATCACAAATATACAATGTGTAGAGCGGACGTTGGAAATGAATTCAGTTGGTAAGTCCGTCCATCTTTAAGTTACCGGAGAGTTATCCACCCTACCAAGGACAAGGGTAGTTCTTTGAGAAATCCAAACTCAAGTGATGGGTTACGCCGAAACAGTTAGCTGGATAACGGGCTATAATACATTCAAGGAGTAATGTGGAACCAGCGAAGAAGGATTTCAAGTATTACTTTATTATAGCTAGTTTTGAGATCTAGTTCTCAAGCTCCTTCGTATCTCAAGGATTGAAAATATTTGAGCCACCAATGTTGAGTGCAATTAGCACTGATATGCCAGCAAGTAATGAAAGCCAAAGTAAGGTGGATTCCATGGATACTCCTGCATTTCACGAGTTTGTTTTTAATCTTTTTGGTGGATGAGGAGATGACACCAGTCAAAAAATCAACAGTAAATCGCTAACTTACATAATGATGTAAGAGGTAACATAGAGATTAAATACCTTGAGAACCTTCCGAATTATTATTGGAATTTGAAGGCACAGATTCAGCATCACGTCCACGCCGCATTTTTGAAAATTTTGACCCTGTAATTGAGATATCATCCACAAGTTTGGCATTCCCTGTTTCGGATGCCACTATCCCTTGAAATTCTTCACTCACAATCAAAGCTGCTAGAACGTCCATGAAGGATTCTTTGTCTGCTTCATTTGCAGACTCTAGTTTATCCTTTTCAGAATCAGACAACTCATCATCTGAATCTGAAGCGTCGGTATCCATAGAAGCCACCTGAGTTTTGTCATCCTCTTCATCCTCAACATATGCTTTATATGTCAGTCGAAGTAGTATTTCACCAGCAGACTTCTTTTTAAAGAGGCCCCAACCTCCTTGCAGTACCACAATCCTGTCCGTCGGTACAGTGTCTTGAAGAGATCCCAGATCAACCTAGAAATGAATAAAGTATTAATGGAAAACTATTTACTTTGAAATTCTGAAAGTAGTATTAATGGGCCAATTTGCCTCCGAAGGCAGTGAATTCAACCATTAGCTGCTATATCATGCGGCACATGCGCAATTAGGTGGGAATAAACTTTTGGGATATTTTTGTCAAATCCATCTTCATCACCTTTTATCCCTTGTCTAATTTAAAATTTTTATGGAGAGGCGAAAAAGGAACATTTCTGCGCTCCTTAGAACTTTAGATGAGAAGAATCAAATAATGCAGCCATATCTCATTCTTGATATAACCCACTACCTCAAAATAGCTTTATGTTTTTAAACAAGTATTGGTTCTGAAAACACAAACATTACATGCATGCATCCCAATCACGTATGCTACGACCATGCCAATCCTGAAAACAAGTTCAGTATTTGAAAGGATTAGATCTTTTACCTCTCCTGTACCAATAGTTAAGTCTGCGAATCCAAGAGAATCGTTGACTTGGATGTATAATTTTTGTTTTCTAGGGTTGGCCACAAGTATATCAAAATCCTGCCAGCACAACATACAAACACATGATTCCAAATTTACATATACGAATTTTACAATATAGTAGATGAAGCAACACTAGAAGACGGTTCACCTGATTCCAGATCGGCTCACCAGGGGGTCCAATAACAGTAGTTTGACTGTTATTTTTACTGCGTATAGTTTGATCTCCCAGGCTTAGTGTAACATAGGGATCCGTTTTGCCTGAAAAATTAGATCAACAGGTTATTGAGTCTCTAAACGAAAATGGACAAGTGAATACTTATGATATTCATTTTATCATAAGCCAACGGCAGCTTAAAAAAAATGAAAACAAAACAAATGAAATTATTTCACATTAGAAGACATTCATTACCATAGAAAACATAGGAAAGCTTCCGAGCATCTACAAGGGTCACTGATAATTCTCCAACAAAATCCTTGTTTCCTTCTTGTATGTCCCCTGACTTGAAATCATTTCCAACTGGGCCAACTGCTTTTCCTTTCTGGAAATCCAAGACAATCTTTTTTGGGCGTACAAATAATCTGGGTAAATCCTCGGTGAGAAGTTTTGTCAAAAACCTACAAAATGCATTTAGGGATCCAAGTCAAAAAGCGAAAGAAACAAACAAGCATACAATCCAGAGTGAATACTATATTATCGATTTGTTGTCTACCATTAACTTTCGTCTAGACAAAAATTAACGATTGAGAGTGATGAGATTCACTTACATTGAGAGAACAGGAATTGCTGAATTTGCCCAATCCATGCAGAAATAGACGAGAGAAGAAGATAATTATCAGTATCTTCAACATAAAACGATTTAGCCTAAAAATATGCAATTAACATTAAATAAAACAACCTATCTTATCTGCCAAACATAGTGCTATAGTACCTTAGTACCTTAGTAAATAGAAACATGATTATGAATATATGACATACCCATCAAATTGAACAGGCGGAAAGGTGACAATTCAAATTTGATCTTGGGAAGTGAAACAAAAGCCCATTGAACGGCTCCCACCCAAGGCGATGTAGGTATTAGCCGTAACTTGACCCAAAGTTCCCCATCAATATCAAAATCCCGAACACCAACTGGCACGTAAATGGGAATAATGCTAAATTTTAGTGAGAGCATTAACAGCATACGAGCACCACCAGTATAACGTAGACCTATTTGGTACCTAGATGAAATAAAGGGATATAGAATCAGTGTAATGGAAAATTGAGCTAGCACAGCACAAATACGCACAAAGTATTTTGACCAAAAAAAACATGCAAATCAGTTTCATAAAGATCTACCCTGATGAAAAAATGGTAAGGATGTCAGATCAATTATCTCAACGTTTGCTTTGATCAAACTCATCGATTAAATTCATTGTTTTATATCATTTCGTAGCATCCAATATCAAATTACATCTTAGCGGCCCAACAAATATTAAGCTTTGTCAACTTACTAAAAACGATATTCAGCAACACATTGCATTAAGTTCGTCATTCGATTTCCACATAAACAATCAGTCTATCATGAACATTGAAGCAGAGACAATAAGCAACCCAATCAAACAAAACACAAGCATAATTGAATTGAAAATTTTAACTCACTGCAGATCATTAACGCGGCGGGACGTCCTCCGCTCGACATTCCTAACAGACAACGGCTCGTCCCCCAGCGAAAACTGCTTGATTTCAACTCTCTCAACATAGTCAGGCTTCTTCAAATCATCAATTACCGGCTGCAGCAACCCAATGAGCCAATTCTCAAGCCCGGATCGATAAACCTTCCACAGCTTCCCCAACACCATGTTCACCCACTCCACCGACTCCTTCCTCTGCAAATCCTTCTCCAGAAACAGCGAAAAGCTCGTGGGCACTTGCGGCCATGCCTCTCTGCGGCCATTGTCACCACCCAGCTTGCTCTTCTTCCTTGAATTCCACAATTTATCAAACGCGACGCCTACAAAGAAGAAGAACACAAACAACCCCCCAATGTTTCGGTTTATTGGAGGCGATGGAATGGGATGTATCACTCCCAGCTGAGTTCTGAGCTTATCCACGAAAGGGTCCTCCTGAAAGCTGGTGAAATTGTTCCCCATTTGAACCGGCGACTCTTCGGAAAACTCATCGGCTTCCAGTTCACCGGAGAAACGATTTATCACCAAGTTTTTCGCACCCTGTCTCGCTGAATTCGTTATGTTCATGGAGGAACCCGGAGCATCGGGGGGCGAAATCGCAAAGGAATTACAACCCCATTTTCTTCTGACGCTTTTTCGAGGAAAATTGACGATAAGCAGCTGCTTTCTTCTTCTTTTAGATGAAGGGAGGGACAGGAAGTTGTGGGTTTTTATTGGGCGGGCGAAATTTCCACATGGGCAGTGAGGAGGAAGAGGCCGCGGCTGCGAGAAATGGAAGCTCGCAGAAGCTGATTGCAAAATCATTAATTAGCGGCGGAGATAAACTCAGAGCACCTGATTGAGATGTGAATGTAGGAAATTGCATTGGTAAACATGGATTCCAGCACCGGCAATTCAATCCAAATTTCCAACGGACCAATTAGCAGCAAAAACTCAAAAGAAAAAAATGGCGAAAGGGAAATTCCTTAGCAGCAAAAGCGCAGTCGTGAGATCTTGGGGTGTTGCTGGTAATCTGTAGTGAATTGGCAAGAAGCTGAAACTTCCATGAAAGCTCAGAGACTACGAGGGGAAGACGGAGATGGAAAGAGAGAGAGAGTATTTGGTTTTGCTTCTTTGTTTCGTCGAGAAAGTATTTGCGTGTTAAAATTGAGGCAGGGAAGAGAAGGGAAGAGGGAACAAACCTCGTTTGAGATTCTGGAAATTCGCTTTGACATTAAAGGCCTCAAATATGTGTAAGACGTGGATATTCCCAACCCTCCTTTTCCTAATTTCCGTCTCCCTTCTCTTCTCCTTTTTATTTTCGTGGAAAATTAAATGCACGTGGGACGGAAGCCGACGCGGTTCCCCCGCTCATTTTCTTTTTCTTCCTGGTTTGGCGCCACTCATTTTTTATATTTTTGAGTAAAGATAAAGAGACTAATCTTTTAGTCAATTATATATGTGATTGTTACTAAACATGTTAATTATCATTTAAATAATAATTTCATTATCAACAATTACGTCATATAATTTATAAAATTTAGTTTAAATATATAGTTTTTCTAGTATTATTTTTTTATTTTTTTAACACACAATATTATTTATGTTAAGGAAAATGTGATGAGTTTAGCCGCACAATGAGTAAAAAATAATGTGGTTCCAACTCGCATTTGGCAAAAATCGAACCTATGACATATCACTTGCAAGTGAAGAGCAATACATCTAAATTGTAATACTAAGTAGTTTCTGGTATTACTCTTTAATTATGGCTTTTTTTTGTTAGAATAATACGACAGTCCAACTCCAATTCGCTTATTATCTAATTGTACCATCTCTCAATAGAGGTGGAGCTCATGAACACGTGTGGGTCACATTTTTATTAGAAAGATTGTACAAATAGATCGTAAAAACATATCCATCATGTGGACACATCTACTTAGTCCACATGATGGATACGTTTTATCCAACCCATTGGCCACTTAACTCAAGGCCTAAATGGCCGAGAAAATCTCAAACTCGTCCTCATACCTAGCAAGATATGATGGAGGAATATGCTCAACAAGATGGATAAGAAATGATCATGCATAAGCAATGACGAGATAACCAATCTCAACAATAGTGACCCAATTATAGGTCAAAATATTTCATGTGGTTAAGAGATCTCCTTAAATATAATTCTTAGATGCATCTTTTATTAGACATCCAAAAATCAATTGTCTAAATGACTTGACCAACTTGATAACATGACTTAAATCAGCCAAACACATAAAGTCATAAGTGCCTTAACGAATCATCTCAAGTTATGACTTACCCCTATATAAGACCCTGACCTCGAGCTGTTAAATTGGAATTGTTGAATCCATTTTCATCTTACTAACCCTAAACCAATCACCTCGAAGCCATTGTCTCACACCACACTAGTATGACAAGGTCTAGCATGTCTTTCTCTTTCTTAGTTGCATTTATTTATAAATTTGAATATTAATCTTTACTAATTAATGAAACCCTTTTTGTTAATCAAAAGATGATGAAAAGACAAAATTAGTCTTCTATCACAAAAAAAAAAAAAAAAACGCAATAATGTAATTTTACAGATCCAAATTTTACTTTTTTTTTATTTAAGCCTCACATACAAGTGATGTTAAAATACCTCCAATATAAATTTAAAAAAAAAAAAAAAAAAAACCTCCCACTCCCCCCACGTTCTCTCTCTCTCCTCATTTTCTAAAATATATGTTCATACACAAAAAATATATAGGCAAATGCTAGTTTATATTAAAAATAATAATTTTTGGAGAAAAAAATGTATTATTCCTTACCAATAAAAAAGAAGATAAAGCCGTTGCCTCAAAAAAATAAAATAATTGATACTTCCAAAAAAATTAGAAAAATCATGTTGCAGATGGGCTGGTGGACTTGACCATCAATCTCAGGGCTGGTTTGGTATTGCTGTGCTTTGAAAAAAAACTGCTTCTGCTATGCTGTGAGAATAAGCAGCTGTGAAATAAAGCAGCAAAGTGTTTGGTAAACTTTTTTGTAAAAGTGCTTTTGAAAAAAAAAAAGCAGTATTATAGTGTTTGGTAAACTTTTATGTAAAACAGATGTGAAAAAAAGCTAGTTTTTCAAAGCTGGGTTTTGCAGCTTCTTGTTTTTGGCTTTTTTTCACCCAAAACTGTGAAAAAAAGCTGAAGCTGAATGTTTACCAAACACAAAAACAGCTCCCAGCTTTTTTTGATACCAGATTTTTTCAGAATCACCTCAGTACCAAACCAGACCTCAATCTGGGCCTTCATATTTTAGAAGCCTCTTGGGTGTGGCCTTGACGACATTGTGTTAGGACATGATTTCTAGTTGTTTCGGACCGGGTTTAATTCGGGAGGCATTATCGGGTTGATTTGATTCATGGCTTCAAAGTTCCGAGTCGAGTCGGGTTGAGTCCGGATATTTTGCAAGCCCTAATTAATTCCAATCCCCGTTTACCTTCTTTGGTTTGATATTTTATATATTTTTATTTTTATTTATTTATTTTTGGTTTGAAGCTGAATTCACCTCCACCTCCGTACCTCACCCACTTGCTACCCGCGCGCTCCCTCTCACTTCTCCCTCTGCGGGGTTAAAAGTTAAAACGACGGCAAAGATATACTGAAACGCCAACTCCCACCGTCTGCTGCGGCCGAGAGACCAAACAAACTTCCGCCGTTCTCTTCTCTCCGAATCTCTATCTTCCGACGCACCGCTTCCGCCTTCGCAATCCGGTTGGTCTATCTACGGACAATTCTCCCTGCTCTCTGTTTGTTTCTTGAGAAAATATTTTCTTGATAAATTGGGGGAAATTTGTTTCGCTTGCTTAATTTGTATTCAAAGTTTTTATGTGTGGCGATGAATTAACTGGTTTGTGAAATAGAATCGAACACTGTTGATGTGCATTAGGGTTTTGGCTTTGCTTCTGAAATAGTTTACCTAGCATTGAAGCTGATATCCGAGCAATTTCGGTACGATACGAGAAGGTCCTTTGTAGTCAGGGTGGGGTTTATTCAGACACATTATGCATATACTCGTGTTAGGGCACATTTTAGACTTAGAATAATGAAAACAGGAACCTAGGTTAAAAATAAGAAGAAAAACCTAAATCGAGGCGAGTCCGTTTTGAACTTACAGGGAGTCCTAGGAACAATTAACATGCTTGTTGTTACGCTCAGAAGGATAGGATTTGGTTTCCTAAATGAAGTGTATGTTTATAATTCGGATGATTTTTGTTCTTATTTTGTTGACTTATCATATGCAGATCAAATAATGGCATCGCCGGCTTGGTTACCGCAGGAAGTGAAGCCATCTGCATCCGTTTCACCTGCTGGCGGTGCTTCAACACAAACTGCTGTGTCACCTGCTTCAATTGTAGGCCCAACCAAGTCTAGTAGCTCAGGTGGTTCTGTGAATGATTCGATACAAGAACCTTTGCAGAATAAATTTGGCAATGCACCCAGCTTTGCTGTTCCAGCACCTTCGTTCTCTTACAATGTGCCTCCTAATGCAAACATTAGTTTTGGGACCTCTCAGCAGTCATCACCTAGTTCTGTAAGTACCAATTTATTAAAAGTTACCTCATTGTAAATCAATATTATAATTATCTCCAGTTCTAAATTTGATGTTTCTTCTAATATAGGCAATTAAGTCAAATCCGCCAGCATCTCCCCTGGTTCAGGCCCCAGTTCATGGCTTGTCGTCTTCTGCCAGTCCTTTTTCTTACAACATTCCAAAATCTGGTTATTCTTTCCCTAGTAACCAGCAGTTTCAATCTGGCATGGTGAGGGTCATTTCTTTAAATGAACATGAATTCTCTTGATTAACTGAGTATAGTGGCAATCGGTAGCTAGTGAATGGTTGTTGTTTTGATATTTATATTCTTATATCCTTTTCCTAAAAGCAAAAGGCTGTCAATGAGTTATTGCTGTATTTTTTTATCTGTTGTAGGCCTTTTGCGATCCAGAGGAAGGGTAACCTGAAAAGTCATTTGGTTTTATCCAAAAAATTAATGTTCTAAATCTTTTGTTGATTGCAGAATATCCCACCTGCTGTTGCACAAGAAACTGGTAATGCTTTATTGTCCTCAACTAGCACTCATTCTGGTTCCTTGCCTGCTCCTACTTCTTCAAATTCCACAATGAATATTTCATCAACTCCTAATGCGGGACCAAAAACTTTATGGGTTTCCACTGCCCCATCTTTTAACATGACTCCTGGAATGCCTGGAACTCCCAGGACACCTGGACCCCCTGGAATAGCTCACTCAGTGCAAATATCTTTTAATCCGACTGCACCATCTGCACCTATTGATTCTTCTGTAGCCAATAGACCTAGCATGCAAGCAGTACCTGTCGCGTCATCAGCAGTTCAGCCACATGTGGGTGCTCCTTACCCATCTTTATCTGCTATGGGTGCTCCCTGGCTCTCGTCCCCACAGATAGGAGGCTTAGCTAGGCCTCCGTTTTTGCCATATCCTGCTGCCTTTCCTGGTCCCTTTCCTCTGCCTGCACATGTTATGCCTCTCGCTTCTGTTCCTTTACCTGATTCTCAGCCTCCTGGTGTCACTCCTGTGGGAAATACTGCGGCAAATTCTGTGTCTTCCATTGGTTCTGGTCATCAATCGGCAGGGTCTTCAGTGATGCAGAAAGAATTACCTCATCCTGGCGTTGGTATGCTTTTGCTTTCATATTTGGTAAACACGATTTGACCTTATAACAATCTATTAGGGCTCTCTCTCTCTCTCTCTCTCTCTCTCTCTCTCTCTCTCTCTCTCTCTGTCCCTCTGTCCTTCCCCTTCGTCGATGATAACTTAATCAATGCTACATTGCGTATGGGCCGTTTATAGATGATAGGAGCAATTCCATGATGCAGGTCCCAAGAATAGAGCTGCTATCAATGAACAATTGGTTGCCTGGACTGCCCACAAGACAGAGACAGGAGTTGTATACTATTATAATGCTTTGACCGGTGAATCAACTTATGATAAGCCTCCTGGATTTAAGGAGGAGGTACGTTGAAGTTTTATTTATTTTTAGATTCATATGATATGAACACTTCATGAAATTTCAGTTTGCAAGATGCCTAATCCTAAAAAATAACTACCAAATGCTGCGGCTAAATTCTTAACTGTATTTAAGATGCAGATTGAAATATTTTTGAGGTTTGTTTTATTGGTGCTGCATTTTATTCTGAGGCCTTGAAGTTATCATGTTCATTCTATTAAATGTTATCTTATTTTAACCAGAACACCTTGTTGTGTCCACATTCCAATATAAGTCGTGAGAAAGTGGACCATATTCTTCTTCATATCCCTGTAGGTATGGAGCTTTGGTCCCTTATCTTCTCATGCGTAATTTATGACTTATATGTAGGTTTTTTTTTGGGTATGTTGGCATGCTAGTATATATAGTGTGGTGTGGTATGAGGTTCCTTGTGCATTGGTGCGGAAAAAAGCTAAGTTTCGGATAATACGGATACATAAGATTAAGTATGAAGCTTTTGTTCAGAAAAGAATATGTACAACTTTTGTTTTTGAACTTGGCTTTTTCATTTTGGCCTACTGCATATGAATATTAGATCTTGCATTGTTTCCTATTGTATACCCTGTGGTAGTTTAGCTTTCTTCCCTGTTTTCCCATAAAAATTGTACAAAAATCACATCATTAGTTTTTATTGGATTAGAGATGACTTTTTAAATACTCTGATTGCTATGGTTATGAGGATTCCATTGTACAATTATTATTTTTCATCCTAATATTTTTCTTATAGAACTGTATAAGGTAAGAATAGAGAGCTATTAAAAAGATAGGATCTAAAGTTTCAGTGCCCCTAAATCTGGTTTGAAGCAATAGGTATCATGCATGACTTTACTTGACCATTGCTGTTGGGGACGTATCTGATTAATTTTTACTGCTTGTGCAGCCTGATAAGGTTTCTATGCAGCCAACTCCAGTTTCGACGTAAGTTCTAGTTTATCCTGTTGGGTTGCCCCTTTTTTCATTTATCTCTTGTATTTTGGATGTTAGAGTTGTTTCAGAATGTTTTTGTGATGTAAGAATGTTCTTTTATCCTTGCTTTGGTTCTCTTCTGTTTAGGGTGAATTTGGCTGGAACTGATTGGGTATTGGTCACAACCAGTGATGGGAAAAAGTTTTACCATAATAGCAAAACCAAGGTATACCATATAACTTGTTTATTGAAATGTCTGGGGTCCTCAGAAACACTGCTGTATGAATGGGTGTTAGTACTAGTACTATTGTTACCAACCTTTTGTATCTTTTTTTTTTTTTTTTTTTTTTTTTCCGATCAGGTAAGTAGCTGGCAGATCCCAAATGAAGTGATTGAATTGAAAGAGCAGCAGGATAGTGACGTGCCAAAAGAACATACACTATCAGTGCCAAATAATAATTTAATGATTGAAAAAGGATCTGCTCCAGTTAGTATGAGTGCTCCGGCCATTAACGCGGGTGGTCGTGAAGCCATGCCTTTTAAACCTTCAGCTGTGCAGGGAACATCTTCTGCACTTGATCTGATTAAAAGGAAGTTGCAGGATCCTGTTACTTCTTCACCAATTCCGGCACCATCAGAATCAAATGGTGCAAGAGGAGTTGAGAGTACACCTAAGGGCCAACAAAGCGAGAATAGCAAAGATAAGCTAAAAGAAACTAATGGAGATGGAAACTTGTCTGATTCCTCATCAGATTCAGAGGATGCAGACAGTGGGCCAACAAAGGAGGAGTGCATTATTCAATTCAAGGTATATTTGTTGCTTCTAGTCTTCTACTTTACGAGAATCTAATATGAACATTAAATTGCAGAGATACATATTGTACTCTTATTGTGGAATTAAGTTTGAATGTTTTCTTTTTTCTTTAATATTCATGGTTTTGAGTCAATTGACTTTTGGACATGCCATGCTGGTGATCATTTTTGAAGACTTCAACTTAAGTCCTGTAGAATATAGAAAGTGTGGTTTGCTGCTTTGTACTTTTTTCTCCTTGATGTAATTTCGAATGCAGCCATCCCTGAATTGGGTTAGAGGCAACTTTAGATGTGGCTGATCTACTTTAGAAAGTTGATTTTATTTCCAACTTTAAATGCAGTTGATGAGAAATGCTAATCATTTGGCAATCATATATACAGGAGATGCTTAAAGAACGGGGAGTGGCACCATTCTCGAAGTGGGAGAAGGAACTGCCAAAGATAGTGTTTGATCCACGATTTAAGGTTTGTTGAGTCCAAACGTTAGGGATTTCATTGTTTTGGAATTAAGAGGCTAACCTATAACTGGAACTGCTTGAACAAGTTTGTTGGATTCATGCATCTGCTAATTTTTGGAAGGGTGAATTTGTTCCTGCCAATATTCTAGTGTTATCAATTGATTTAGGGTGCATGTTAACTGATACCCAAATTGCTGTTTATTTTATTATTAAATTTTGTTTTAATTTTTAATTTTTAATTTATGAGTGCTGTGAAAGGCTTAAACTTTTGTTAATGATGCCTTATAATAGAATCTTCCCGTCAATGCTGACCACCTGGGTAGATACTGCCTTAGATGTGGAATTTTCTTGTTCTCTGCAGTATTATTTATTGTTTATCTCTCTCTCTTGCTAGACTAAGAAGTTTGTGTTAAGTTTTCTTTGTGTTAGTCTTCTATAGTTAAAGGTCTACTGTTGCAGGCCATTCCAAGTCATGAAGCTCGTAGGTCCTTGTTTGAGCACTATGTTAAAACACGCGCAGAGGAGGAGAGAAAGGAAAAAAGAGCAGCTCAGAAGGCTGCAATAGAGGGATTTAAGCAGTTATTGGATGAAGCATCTGAGGTCGTGTGGATTGCCTTATTTTAGCTTTCTTATGTCTATTTTATTAGCTGCACTGTGGAATTGGAGATTGCTTATGTAACACTTTCAAATTTTCAGGATATTGATCGAAACACTGATTACCAGAGTTTCAGAAAGAAATGGGGCAATGATTCACGCTTTGAGGCTTTAGATCGCAAAGATCGGGAGCATTTGTTGAATGAAAGGTATCACCTAATAAGGAGACTTTTGATTGATATCCATGGTGTTCTACATATATTATTGTGTTGTTAGTCCCCTATATGTTTATTTTTATAATAGGAAATAAGATTAGTTTAATTAACTAAATAGTACAACATAGAGGACAAGATGTCCAATGAAAGAAAAATATCGACTTCTGAACTGATCTGAGGGGATAGAGTAATGGTTTATATTCCATGGCCACGTCCTTGTCCATGTTCAGTGTCTTTTCAAGAATCCATATATAGTGCAGGTATCTCTGCTGAGCTATTACATTTGAATCTCCTTTGTTCTGATTTGAATTCTTATTCAAATGTATGTTGAACTGTTTCCTAGACAGAGAAATTCATATCCATTGATAACCCTTGAAAGCAACATGAGTCAGCAAGTAGTAGCCTAGTAGGCTAGTGACGAGATCCCCAAATTGGTTGGGTGTGTCCTTTAGCTCATAAATCTCTTTGGATTCACACGGTAAATCTAGTCTTGTTTCTATGTTTAGTTTATATCATAATGGTCTTACATGATTTTTATTCTACTTGTAGGGTCCTTCCATTGAAGAGGGCCGCTGAAGAAAAGGCTCAAGCAGTGCGTGCTGCTGCTTCAGCTGGTTTTAAGTCCATGCTTAAAGAAAAAGGAGATATTACCGTTGGTTCTCGTTGGTCCAGGGTAGGTGCATTTTACATCAGCTTGTGGTTTATTTGATGTGTTGATGAGTGCCTCCAGAGGATGTACTTCTGGATGCTTTTGGTAATTTACGAGTGTACTTCCTGCTGTTTTTGGTTCAAAAATTAGAGTCAATTTTTATCCTTAAGCTATAGCTTCATTATTAATTTAGTTTGTGTAAGCATCAGCATTTTGTTGGTTATCAGTAAAAATCACTACACGTTTGAATTTTCTTGAACGAATCTGATGATCCTCTACCATAGTTTCATCGGTTTCTCCACCCCACCAGCCCCCCCCCCCCCCTCCCCCCCGGCGCCCCGTTGTTCAAAATCGTTGATTAATTTGTATGACCATCAAGGAACAACTTTTTTATTAGTGGTTTCAATTTCATTCTCCCTTATCATTACGATATGTTAGAATGACACAGATCTGCTATATTTTGTGAAATGTAAATAATACAGGTTAAGAAATTTTTTATTAAATTTTTTTTTTGAATGTATGAGATACTTGGTGTGCTAGAAAATTTAAATGAATTTATTTTGTGATGGGGACTTTCTTTAGGTGAAAGATAGTCTGCGGAATGACCCAAGGTACAAAAATGTTAGGCATGAGGATAGGGAAGTTTTATTCAATGAGTATATTTCGGAACTAAAAGATGTGGAAGAGGAAGCAGAACGAGAGGCAAAAGCTAAACGTGATGAGCAGGTAAAGATAGTGCATCTGCAGTTGTTAGGAACTCCCTCATCCCCTTCCTTCCTTCTCTTTCTTTCTGTCTGTCTGTCTGTCTGTGTATAAGTGAATGGGACCTATAAGAAAACCTTTATTAAAAGAAGGAAGTATGTAATGATGAATGTACTTGATGAGAAAGTCTCTCTGCCTTTCCCACCTATGCCGTGTTAATTTTGTTCGAAAGTATTTGTGTATGCATAACATATATCTGTCACTTCAGAGGGTGTGTGGGTGGGGATTTTGAGAATTAGTTCTTCAAAACAGTTGACAAAGAACCTCAATATTCTGTAAAAAGAGAGAATAAAATGTATTGCATCTAGGAAGGAGTGTGTACTTGAAAAAAAAAAAAATGTTAAAAGAGTTTGTCTCCCTTGGCTTTCAGGAAAAACTGAGGGAAAGGGAACGAGAACTGCGGAAGCGGAAGGAAAGAGAAGAGCAAGAAACAGAGAGGGTGCGACTGAAAGTTCGCAGGAAGGAGGCATTTGCTACTTTCCAAGCTTTACTTGTGGAAACAATTAAAGATCCTCAGGTATTATCTTTAGTTCACTTGGTTTTAGCGTCATTAGCTTAAACTCCGCATCTGTTATGAATTTCTGTACATTTACTATGGTATGGTTTGGTGTATTGTGTGTTGATAAATTATTAACTCTTTAGGCTTATCATGTACTTAGGCTTCTTGGACAGGCTCTAGGCCTAAATTGGAGAAGGATCCGCAAAGGCGTGCTGCCAACCCTGATTTAGATCCATCTGACATGGAAAAGCTCTTCCGGGAACATGTAAAGATGCTAAACGAGGTAATATATAATTTGGTGCTTCAATCCATTTCAATTTCATTTTCATTTTTAAAAATTGTTCTGGCTAAAAAATGCTGCTTTTATAATTCTTTACTCTATTGGTTTGGCTTTTCTAGCGATGTGCACATGAGTTCAGAACTCTGTTGGCCGAAGTCTTGACTGCAGAAGCAGCGTCCCAGGAGACAGAAGATGGAAAAACAGTTCTTAATTCGTGGTCAACAGCTAAACGCATTCTAAAGGTGGATCCCAGATACGAGAAGACGCCAAGAAAAGAGAGGGAAGTGTTGTGGAGACGATATTCTGAGGAGATGCTGCGGAAGCAAAAGTCAGCAGTTGATCAGAAGGAAGACAGGAAAACAGATGCTAAAACTAGAAGTTCTGCTGATGTTGGGAGGAATCCCTATGGATCTAGGGGTACTCACGATCGGCGATGATTTTTTGGTTAAAGTTTAGAGACTGGGCTTTCAAGTTAATTTCTCCAAGTCCTCGTAATTTTATATCGAGTGATTAAGCTGATGTTACTAGGTTTTTAACTGAAGGAAGGACTCATATGGTTTTATAGCTGATGTACGTTAGAAACCAGCGAATCGCAGACTCTTACTTTTCAAATGCATTTCTTGTGGCCCTTTCAATTTAGTCGAGTTTTGTCCCCCTTAAATTTAAGTCCAATTTGCCTTCTCAGTTCTCACTAAACTGATCATCCTCAGTTGCATCCGAACCGTTTACGTTTCACTCTTTTTGTAATAAATGTGTTTTGTTATAAAAGTCAAAAGTGCTTATGATTCGTAGAATCACTTCTTGAAGAAGATACGCTTGGATTTTTAGCAAAACAGAGCGTAAATACAGTTTTGCCTAAGTTGTAAGGAGAGACTTGAATTTTTGGCAAAAACGAGCAGAAGTGCTTGGCGTGAGATTTTTCGTTTTAATATCAAATTACAAAATAGTTGATATTATATACACACGTTTATTAAAATTTGGCCTTCAATTTTTTATAGAAATTTTGACAGCCAGAAGTATTAAGGTGTATTTAATTAAGATTTTAAAATAGTTTATTAAAATTCGGATGTATTCAATTAGAACTCAAAAGAAGTTTATAACATTTCAGATGTATTCAATTAGGAATTTATTTTAAAGAATTTTAAAAAGTTAAGGAATTTGAGAAAATCGGAGAGATTTCGTAATGCAATTTAAGTATTCACAAATCTCTCATCTCCTCCTGAGATTTCGAGAAAATTAAATTAAAACGTTTCATAGAATTTCTACAAATTAATTAAACTCGCTTAAACTCTAAAAATTTATAAATCAATTAAAATCTCTTAAAATTCTCAATTAAAAACACCTCTTAAATATCACAAAGAGAACAGTAGAAAGGTTTGTGGATAGCACACAAAATTAACAAAAACCGATAACAGGGTGCTAAAGTAGTGGAAGAAGCTGGAATCCCAGTTTAAAAAAAAATTAGGGCTTCCTCTCTCTCTCTCTCTCTGATCCTCATGGTTATCTTCTTCCACAGTTTGCGATTAATAATTAGGTTTCGCTGAAGGAGATTGCGCAATCGCACAATTGGGGTTAGGGTTTTCACCTTTCAGAGGCTCGTGGCTCGCGACCCACGTCGAGGACTCAGGTAAGGTTGATTTCGTTCTGAAGATTTGTAATTTGAAAATCGAAATTTGGAAGTCCTGATATTTCAACATTTCACATTGTATAACGATTCCAAATCCATCGAAGCCTTCATTTTTGTTTTCTGCTCGTTTCGTGTCGATTAATTGATTTAAGAGGGGTTTGTGTACGAGGGTTTTTATCAAATTTTTTAGGAATTTGATTGAGTAATGCTATATTCGCAATGGATTCTATTCTTAACATTCAGTCATTTGCAAAACGAATTTGCCTCTCTATTTCCATTGCGTTTTATTTGGGAATTTTGATACAAGTAGAAAGCATGTTGTACTGAAAAATAATGTTTTTGTGAAGGACTGGATTCGAGTTTCCGCTTAATCGAGTTTCATGAAAGTGGAGCTATATGGCAACCTATACAGGAAAAGGAGCCCCTTCAAATGGGTCTGTTTATGTTTGCAACTTGCCTGAGGGGACTGATGAAAATATGTTGGCTGAACATTTTGGTACCATTGGCTTGTTAAAGGTAGCTATTTTTACCGTTTATTGTTTAATTGACCTTCTGTATAAATTTCTTTATATATCTGGAAAACTCATCAGTTTCTCCTGTTTTTCGCTTTTCATTCTTGCTTTCTACCATTTAGAAAGACAAGCGAACAGGTCGACCAAAAATTTGGCTATACCGAGACAAATTAACCAACGAACCCAAGGGAGATGCTACTGTAACATATGAAGATCCACTTGCTGCATCAGCGGCCGTTGAATGGTTTAATGACAAGGAATTCCATGGTAATACCATTGGGGTTTTTATAGCTGAGTCCAAAAGCAAAGACGATCAAACTCATAACACTGTGGTTGATCCAAGTTTTGGCAATGATTTTGATGGACCGGAGGAAGCTGCTCAGGATACGAATGGGGGTGGCAGCGGCGGTAGAGGTCGAGGTGATGCTACTGGGAAAGCATGGCAACAAGAAGGAGACTGGACGTGCCCGAATACAAGGTCTGTGCTGTGATATTGGTGAGCAGCTCTTTCTTGCACTTTCCTTGGCATTTCCATTCTTAAATGTAATATTTATTCAGTAATGAGCTTCTCATACTCATTTTTCTAGCAGCTGTGCCAATGTGAATTTTGCATTTCGTGGTGTGTGCAATCGCTGTGGAAGTGCTCGACCTACCGGTGCTTCTGGTGGCGCAGGGGGTGGTGGTCGTGGCAGGGGGTCGTGGCGTTGATTCTGGGGGCCGTGGTGGTCCTGTTGGTGCTCCTACAGGTGGACTCTTTGGTCCAAATGACTGGCCTTGTCCAATGTAAGACTCTTTTATTTCCTCACCACCCCCCCCCTTCCTCCTTCCTCCGTTCTCGTTCACTTGTATCTTTATTATAATCGTCGTTGTCGTTCTTTTAAGTTTCAGTCGAAGTTTTGTCGCGTATTTGTATATTCTGTTAATGAGGTGGAATTAGAGGAAACATGATTTCTTGGTTTTTTAAAGGACCTTTTATTCTATTCTCTTATGATTTTGATTTTCTTCACATTTTTACGAATCTATTGTTAATG